>NC_072485.1:84310549-84390549 GCF_027574615.1 Eptesicus fuscus | reverse complement strand
GAGCACTTCGGGGTGGGGGGCCCTGGGTCCCCCGGGGAAGCACGAATTAAAATCACAGGATGCCCGGCTCCGAGGACGGGGGGCGCTCGCAGACCCAGCACCCCAGTGTCCGGGGACGGGGGGGGGGGGCCCACCTCGCTAGCAGCAATGTGCAACGGACCAGTTGGCAATGTCTCTTTTCCTTAAAACAGTGAAACATAAACCTCCCGTGTGATCTGAGTCCTTCTCCTTCGAAGCATTTACCCACGAGAAAAGGAAGTGTTTGTCCTTGTAAAGACTTTCACATGAATGTAAATACCGCTTTGTTTTTCATCGTCGAAAACTGGAAACAGCCCAGATGTCCATCAACGGGGAATGGATAAACAGGCTGTGGTGTGGCCCTACCGTGGCAGCCAGAGGAATGCGGGCCCGGCGCACGCGAGGCACGAATGAGTCTCACAATAGTTATGCCGGGGAAAGAAGCCAACCAGGAGAGCGTGTATACTGTACTTCCATTTATGGAAGACGATACCGTGCAGGCTGACCAGGTCACGGGCGCCGGGGAGCGGGGGTGGGGCGGGAAGGGAGAGGGACCGCGGAGGCCTCAGGGCGCGTCGGGGGTGAGGGACGCGGGGCTCTCAAGCTGTGGGGGAGAGGTGTGCGCGCCGGGGCTGCGCGTCCGCGGGACGACACGAGAGCCGGTTTGAACAGTTAAGAGCCGGAGGGCCATCGGAGCAAGTGTGTTGAGTCCCAATGTGACCAGAGGGTCACGGAATGGACACAACGAACGCACCTGGAGATCCACAGGGAACTCGAGCACCCGAATCGGTTCGCCAGGGCGGCCGTAACCAAGTGCCCGGGACGGCGTCGGACACCGGAGACGCTCACTGTGGGTCCTGGAGGCCGGGCGCCCCGAGGCCTCCCGCCTGGGTGTGCGGATGCCGCCTCCATCCTGCGTCCTCGCCTCCTCTTCTCAGAAGGACCCAGACCTGTGAGATCAGGACCCACCGCGACGCGTGTCAGCTTAGTCACGGCCTTAAAGACCCCCACTCCACACACAGGCCCATTCTGAGGTCCCCGGGGTGAGGACTTCAGCCATGGATGTGGGGGACACCGTTCAGCTCATAGCACATCCTCGCTAGAGGGGGAAAATGAGCCAAATACATGAACAGACAAGTCACAGATTCAGAAAAACAAAAAAGGCCCAACACTGGTGAGCACAGACGAGGGTGCCAGGGCTCACCTCCGGGTGTCCACAGGCCGCTCGCGGGGGAGGACCATCCATCCTGGTGTGCCAGGCCCTCCGGGGGCCAGACGTGCCCCGGGGAAGCCAGGCAGGTGTCCTCAGCCAGGTCCCGAAGTCCGGAAGGCCGCCCAGGCCCTGATCGGCGCAGGGACGGCAAACACTCCTTCGGTCAGCATGGCCGCGACTTGGACCCATCGTCCCTGCAGGTGACCCGGGCTCTGGGGGCGTGGCCTGCTTGGAATCCCAAAGCCACTCTGGTGGGGTGCTGGGGAGGGGCCACCCCGCCACCCTGGCCTGGGCTGCCCGGCCTTTGCCAGCCACCCACAGGGTCACCTGACCCTCACCTTGCCCCCGAGGAAAGCGGAGGCGTGGAGACAAGACTGCCACCCACGGAGCCCTAGCCGGTGTGGCTCAGTGGATAGCGCGTCGGCCTGCGGACTCAAGGGTCCCGGGTTCGATTCCGGTCAGGGGCATGGACCTTGGTTGCGGGCACACCCCCAGTAGGGGGTGTGCAGGAGGCAGCTGCTCGATGTTTCTCTCTCATCGATGTTTCTAACTCTCCCTCTCCCTTCCTCTCTGGGAAGAATCAATAACATATATTAAAAAAAAAAAAAAGACTGCCGCCCACCCACGGTGCAGGGCCTGCCGGAGCCCCTGGGGCCAGACACCCCCAGGAGGGCAGGGGTGGGCGGCCACGAGCACTACCGGTGTTTCTGATGCTTCGCATGTAGCCAGTCCCCTGCTTTCGCTGGCACCTCTCCCCTGGGGGAGCCGGGCAGGGAGGGGGCGTCCCCGGGGGCGTGGGGGCAGGAGAAAGTGAGGCAGTTCCCTGGCGGCGCCGCCGCCTCAGCGTGGGACCCAACTCTGTGCTCAGAAACCCCAGGCCCTGGGGGGAGGGCTCAGCCGACAGATCATCAGGGAGGCAAGGGCTGAGTGTTGAGGGGTCCACACCGTAGCAGAGCCCCCAAACCCGGCACCGCGTCTCCCACCACCCCCTCGCCAGCCACCCACGACGCTGAACCCAATTTCCGGCCACATCTCCGCACGTAACATCTCACCTTCCAGCTAGAGCAGGGCTCAGCCACACTTCATAAACGGGAGAGCGGGCCCTCCCCGCTCCCTCCCCTTCCCCCTGCTGGTCCCCGTGGAGTGGATTTTCCTTTTTTTTTTTGGTTTGGTTTTGTTAATCCTCACCCGAGGATATTTTCCCATTGATTTTTAGAGAGAGAGGAAGGGAGGGAGGGGGACAGCGAGCGACAGGGGCCCGGAATCAAACCTGCACCGAGGCATTCGCCCTTGACCCGGAAATGAACCTCTGGTCCACAGGCCGAGGCTCTACCCACTGAGCCGCCGGCTCGGCCGCAGCGGCTTTCCTGACACAGTCCCCTCCAGGAGAGAGGGACAGCCCTGCCCGGCTCGTCCCCCCGGCCGGCTGGGCCCCCTGTCACCGCCGACCCTGCCCCGCGCCCATCCTCACCTGCGCCTTCATCCTGGGTGAGCCCACTCAGGCCGTTCCCACCAGCAAACACACCCAGGAGGAGGCCTGCAGCCCCCTCCCCAGGCCGGGCCTCTGAGGGCACAGGGCCGGCCTCCCGGGGGCTCCCCCAGCAGCAGCCACAGGCCCAGCCGCCTGCCCCCTCTCGGGGTCGCATGCCCACCTGTGGCTGGCTTGCAGGGCACCCCCCTGCCATGCCCTCCCTGCCCTGCGGAGCGTGTAAGGCGCTGCGGGGTGCAGAGAGGACCAGGCCCGCCTGGGGACAGGAGAGGGGCGCTGGGGGGACAGCTGGCCCGCTGGGTGGGGCTCAGGTGCGGGGAGCTCCGGACACAGGCCGGCCGCGAGGGGCGGGGCGCGCCCTCCGGACGCCAGGGGGCGCTGTGCGGAGGCCACGGGGCCACGCGCGCCGGCCTCTCTGCCCGCGGACCGGAAGTCAGCGATGGCGCGGAACGTGCTGTGAGTGGGGCGTCCCGCGGGGGGGGGGGGGGGTCACGGTCAAGGGGACGCGGGCCCAGGCCGGAGTGGGGGCTGGCGGTCGGCGGCGTGCGGTCCGAGTGCGGCCCGGAGCCCTCGCAGCCCGCGCCCCCGGCCCCGGCCCCTCCCCCGCCCGGCCCGGCCCCAACCCCCCAAGGGCGCGCGACCGCGGGGGCCCCGTGCACGCCTGCGCGTGAACGAATGAGTGAATAAGTGCAGGCGCGCGCGGGATAAGGGAGCCCCCAAACCGGGCACCGCGTCTCCCCACCCCCACACCCTCCACCCCCCGCTCTGCGCTCCCACCCCCACCGCCCAGCAGTCTCCGTGGCAGGGCCAGGGTGTGGGTGTGGGGAGCGGGCCGAGGGGCTCCGGGAAGGGGACCCTGCTTTCTGGAGCAGCCCTGGAGGCGCGGGGGCCCGAGCAGGGGGAGCTGCAGGCCAGGCCTGGAGGCCAGGGACGTGCAGGCGGGAAGGAGCCGGGACAGGGGCCCCGCTGGCGCGCACGTGCTGCCTGGCTGGCCAGGGAGGCCCCGGAGGGGAGGCTGGCGGTGGAGCCGCGGTGGGTGAGGGAGAGGGTGGGATGGGGATGAGTCAGCCTCGGGGCCACAGGGCGGGAGGGCTGCTGGCGGGCAGCCAGCTCGTTGTTTGGAGCAGAGGAGAGATTCAAGCTCTGCTTGAGCGATGTTAGGTCGAGGTGCTTGCGAAACGGGGGAGCGGTCAGGGAGGCAGGGGTGGGCGAAACCACCCAGAGGCCAGGGTGGGCCCCACAGGGGAGCCGGGCCTCCAGGAGAGCTGGGTTCCAGGGCCCTGCAGGAGGGTGGTCAGCAGCAGGAGCTGCTCCCGAGCTGGGGGCAGGGGCCTTGGTAGGCTCCCTTTCTCACCTCCACCCTCAGCCTCGGGCCTCTCTCCACCCCCAGCTAAGCGTGCCCCCTCAGGCCCCAGTTGGGGCTGGGGGTCTTGGAGAGATTGGGAGTTCCGAACCAGTGCCCCTGCACGCCCACGTGGCCCGCGGGCCCAGCCTTTGTCCCCTGCAGAGCTGCCATTAGGAGCTCAGGGTACAAGGCAGGCCTGTACCCTCAGACCTGCTTCCTTCCCGCCCCTGCCGGTGCCCAGCCCTGCACAAAAGCCGTGCCAGCAGGAGGTGGATGGCACCCAGCCATTCAGTTCAGGTGTCCTGGCCTGAGCCCTGCCCTGGGGAGCAGCCCCCAGCAGCCCCCATGGCTCCTGCCTCAGCCATGCACCCTTCAGGACACCCCACCAGGTCCTCTGACCCCCTGGCCTCCTCACACTCCCAGACTTGGGAAGCAAGAGCCAGCGTGGAATTCGGCCCCACAGAGCCCCTTCCCGGTGCTGGGTGCTGCAGATGGGCCCAGGGTGTGTGGGGGGGGGACCCTCGGGGAGACCCCCAGCACCCCCCTTCCACCAGTCTGGCCCGGAGCCTGGGTCCATTTGGAGATGGCAGTGGGTGGGAGTTGCAGCCACCTCTGCCCACCCTGGGGGACTTCGGGGTGGGGAACTGCACACACCGTGTACCCTGAACCCTGCGTCTTCGCTCTTCCTGGAGGAGCTGGCGTCCCCCTCCCCACTGCGGGGCTGAGCCTGGGCCCCTGGGCTGACTCCATCCCACCTCACCCCAGCGCCCGGGCCTTCCGTGTGGGGCCCACCCCGGGGATGGCGACGGCCCTGCGGGGCCGCGTGCCTGGGGGAGCGTCGCTTTGAACAAGCAGGCCGCCTGCCGTGTGGGGGCCGGGGGGCCGGGTCTCTGTGGCTCTTCATTTCTTGAGTCACTCACTGGCGCTTTCTGCAGGCTGGCCTCAGAGGTCAGCAGCCCATGCTACCCCAGTTGGTGCGGGGGCTGGGGAACGGGCCCCCACACTGGGCAGAGCCACGTGAGGGAGTGAGTGCAGGGGGCCGTGGCCTGCAGAGAGCTGTTGACCTGGTGGGCAGATGGGGCGCGTGGGGGCGTCCTGGGCGCACTGTGGACGTGCATCTCCCCTCACAGGTACCCCTTGTACCAGGTGGGCGGCCCACAGCTCCGCGTCTTCCGCACCAACTTCTTCATTCAGCTGGTGCGGCCCGGCAGAGCCCAGCCCGAGGACACCGTGCAGTTCCGGATCCCCATGGAGTGAGTCCGCAGGAACTGGGGCCGTGGAAAACCCTGCAGGCAGCCCCACGAGGCTCTGCAAGTGCTGACCTGGGG
Organism: Eptesicus fuscus; assembly: GCF_027574615.1. Lineage (NCBI taxonomy): Eukaryota > Metazoa > Chordata > Mammalia > Chiroptera > Vespertilionidae > Eptesicus > Eptesicus fuscus. Next base: position 84,385,156 of record NC_072485.1, on the reverse strand, counting down.
ACGCTGGGGGCGAGCCCGGGGTGGGGGGCTTCTCTCCTGCCCCTCCCGCCCAATCAGGTCACTGCTCTTCCCCAGAGGCTAGGCCCGGTCCCCGGAGCAGCTCCTGCAGGCGGCTCCTCCGGGCCTCCTGTCCCCACAGCTGCAGGGTGTGCCTGTCCCAGGGGTGGGCCCAGGCTTGGCTCGAGCTCCCGTGGGAGCCGGCAGGGGCAGGAGAGGCTGGGGCCCGAGTTGCAGATGCATTCAGGCGAAAAGGGAACCGGGCCTCACCCTCCAAGGACGATCCCTTTCTGCAAGTGCTGGTCGAGGTGGGGCGGCAGCCGCAGACGGGGCCACCCCAGGGCTGGACGCTGGGCCGGCTGGGCTTCCGGCAGCCAGGGGGCACTCGCAGACCGCCACTTCCCTCGGGAGCGTTCCCCTCAGCGAGGCCGCCGGGCCTCTCGTGAGCGTGGCAAGTGGGACTGACCAGGGGCCTGGAGCCTGGTCCCTCTGTCACCCCACGCTGACGTGGTGGTGGGAGTGAGGGGCGGGGACCCGCTGCTGGCCCTGGGGGGTGGGGGGCCAGCTTAGCCGCAGCCATGGCTTCTCCCTGATGTGGCCGAGGAGGCCGTGCCCCATCCTCCCTGCCACCCGGCGACTCTCACCCCGAAGGCTGGGCCTCTGGTCGCCGGCCCAGCTCACACGTCCCCGTCCTTCTTCCCCCAGGATGACCAGGGTGGACCTGAGGAACTACCTGGAGCGCATTTACAGCGTGCCCGTGGCCGCCGTGCGGACCAGGGTGCAGCATGGTGGGTGCCTGGGCGGGGCTGCTCCCTGTCGCATGTATGGGATCACCCCCCCGCCCCCCCACTGACCCACCACGCCCTCGCGGCCCTCGGCACGGTGCCGGGCTGACTTCCGGGGTCACGCTCCTCACGGGGCAGAGCTGGGCGCCGGCCCCACAGGCCCCTCTGAGCACGGCTTCACCCCCTTCGCCTTCCTCCCCGGGGACCTGAAGGCCTTGGGTCTGAGGCGAGGAGCCGGCGGGAGCCGCTGTGCTGACCGAGGAGCCTTGTGCTGAGCATTTCAGCCACGTTGGGGTCTTAGCAGAGCGGGGTCTGGCTCGCGCCTCGAGCACGGCCCGCAGACTCGCACGGCCACCTTTGGGGTGTGCCGAGCCGGCACCCGTGGGCCCAGTCTCCCCGGCCCGTCTCCTCAGAAAGGGGGCGCCTGGGTTAGGGGCCTCCAGGCTTTGTGCGGCAGTCACGGTTTCTCCCCCCGACAGGTTCCAACAGGAAGCGGGACCACAGGAACGTCAGGGTGAAGAAGCCGGACTACAAGGTGGCCTACGTGCAGCTGGTGAGCGTGCCTGGCGGCGGCGGGGGGCGCCGGGGAACCTGCACGCGCCGTGACCGGCAGTGACCTCTCGGGGGCGGGGGGCCGGCCGTGTTTGTGCAGCAGCCACTGCCCGGGGCCCAGGAAGGCCTTGAGGGGCAGGATCTCAAGGTCCACTGCCCTTCGCTCTAATCCACAGCGAGCCCCGAGGAGCCGGGGTTCAAAGCACAGTTAAGCTGGTGGGAGGGGCCGGGCCGGGGCACTTTGGAGCTTCTCGGGGCCACCCTTGTCGAGCCTTTGAACTTTGAACACGCTGTGGGCAGAGCAGGCCCACCCAGGCCCGGGGATTTGGACTCTGACAGAAACCAGATCACGCCGAGCCTCAGAGCCGCGGCCTCGGGGGCCTGCGCTGGGACGGCTCCCGGGCCCTGAGCGCCCCCCTCCCTGCACGCTGGGCTGTGGGCGCCTGCACAGTGCCCATGTCCCCCCTGTGGCTCCTGCCTGGCCAGGGGGATCCGACCCCCAAGCCTTACTGACCGAGCCCAGGGCTGTGGACACTCACTCCCACGTCCCTCTCCCACTCTCCCATGACGGCCCCAGGCTGGCCGCCTGCTCAGAGGTGCCTTTCCCTGACCCCCGAGGCCGCGAGGGCCTGGGCAGCGTCTCCACCGTCGCTGGGTGGGCGCCTCCCAGGTCAGCCCTGCTCGCGGGGTCCGGGGGCTGCCCCCTCTGTTTGGACCCTGGGGGGTGGGGGGCCTCCCGCTCGCCCTTTCTGTGTCTGAGCCCCGCGCGGAGCCGCGGCGCCGGCCGCTAGATGGCAGTAGCGTTGTGGTGAAGCCCGGCCGACCGCAGGCCCAGCGGCTCCGGGAGGCCGTTGGTGAGGAGACCCCGACCGTCCGCGTGGCAGCTTTTCTGAAAAACAGTCACAGCTGTTGTCCTAAACGGGGCCCCCGTAATTATTTGCCCTAATATTTGCCGTACATAAAATCAGCCCGCGTGGGGCGGGGGGGCGCCGCTGGCCTCATAAAGACGCTTGTGTCCTCCGTGTCGGGGCGGCCATCCGTCTTTGTCACGGCAGCGGGTGGACGGCCCGTACGCCCACATTCGCCACGAGGCCCTTCACAGGAGAGCTATGGTTACAAGTGGCTTTTGAGTCATCCGAGCCTCGCATTCTTGCCCGGGCCCCCCACCCCCACCCCCACCTCCACTCATGAAAACCGAACTGAGCACTTAGATCTGGGGTCTGCAGCTGCCGCTCCGACGCCTTCGTGAGCCCCAGGCAGCAACACAGGCCGCCCCACCGGGATCCCAGGGCCCCTGCCGGGCCAGCCCTGCTGCTCGGAGTTACTGTTTGTGAAGCCCCGGCCCACCCCGGGGCCGCAGAGCTCTACGCAGCCTGCAGCACGGCGAGGGGCCGTGCCCTCCGAAAGGGTTCCCCCTCTGTCCAGTCCCCGGAGGTGGGGGCCCGGCCGCAGCCGCCCACCCTCGCCGGCCTGTCCCTTCGGGCCCCCCTCAGGGCTTCTGAAAACAGAGCAATTAGAAAGCACACAGAGGGTCAATCGGAAAGACAAATCAAATCACCAGGTTTATTTTGAGTCGGCGGCTGCGGAGAAGCTGGTCCCACCGGGTGGGAGACCCACATGCTTTCCTCCCCCACAACCTGATAAACATCTCTCTGGCCGCAAGTCCAGCTCCAGCGAGGGCCTCGGTGGCCGCACAGCAAACAGGGCCGACCTGCCGCGGGGCCTGCTGTTGACACAGCACCAGGAATGCATGGCGCTGCGGGCCCTGCAGGCGCGAGTGCAGATAATGGCCGGCTCCGAGCCGCCTGGGCTGGTTCCCTCGCTGCGTGGCCTCCTGCTTTCCTGTACTTTTCCGCAGTCCGGCCGCCCTCTCTGCAGACTGGAGGGGCTCGTGGGGAAAGGACCAGGTGACTTCTCTGGAAGGGGCCGCATTCCTCCCCCTGAGCCCCTGTCCTCTCCCAAGCCGTTGCAAACTGCCATCTTTGTATTTTTATTTAAAATGTCATTTTGGGTTTCCCCCACCTTAGAAAACCAGCAGAATCACCGCGATGTATTAAACATACCGCCCCCCCCGCTCGAGCAGTCAGCCTTGCATGTAAACTATTGCCCTTTGGTATTTTAAAAAAGGGGGAAAAAAGGTTTTGAAACGTGTAAGATAATCCTCCCGCGGGCTGGCTACCACCGCGCCCCACGCCACGTGACCCGAATGTACGAACCTCACGTTCTCGGGGGGCGCACGGGCCGGGTCAGCCTGTCCTTGGCCGCCCGCCCACGATCCAGATTTCTCTGCAAAACAAGGGTCTGCGAGAACCAAGCACACTTTCCTGATTCACGAGTGGAATTCCCGATACGGTGCCCCCCTCGCCCCCCGCCTTCCCTACCTGTCTGGGTGCCCTCTTCTCCCGGCCTTGACTCGGGACTGGGGGGCTGGCTCACCGGCGCTAGGCCCGGGGTTAGGTGGATTTGGGGGTGTGCGTGAGAGGGGAGAGCTGGGCCGAGGCCAGGCCCCTGCTCTCCGTTGGGGTGCAGGGCTCTGCCGGGAGGGGTGCCCTCCGTGGGGTGAAGGCCGTCGCCGCACGCAGTGGAGCCGTGTCCCCTGAGCCTCCCTGGCGGCCCACAGGCACCCCTGAAGAGAGTGCCGTGGGGAGAGGCAGACCCTCCCTGTGGTCAGACAAGCGGAGCCTCGCCATCGGGGTGGCAGGCAGGTGGGGGTGGGAGGTCCTGTCCACGCTGCTGGGGACCCTCCCGACGCGCAGGCGCCGGCGGCTGCAGCCTCTCCCGCTCCGCAGGCCCACGGACAGACCTTCACGTTCCCCGATCTCTTCCCCGAGAAGAAGCCGAGCCCCGAAGACGGCTCCACGGAGGACGGCCTCGAGGCGCTGCTGGAGGAGCAGCGACAGAGGCAGCGCCAGGACCCCCGGCGGGGCGGCGTCCCCCAGTGGTTCGGCCTGTGACGGCCACGTGGCGCAGGGCGGCCGCCTAAGTAAATAAAAGTACCTGTGTGCACCACGCACCCCGGCTCGCCCTCTGTTCCACGGGCCTCCCGCTGGTCCCGGCGCCCCACTCCCGGCCCGTGCGCACGGCAGCCCACAGTCACACGTCTAGTTGGCCCCACGGCGCAGGGGCGAGGCCCGGACCCCCATGCAGTGTGGGGATGGGGTGCCCTTGGAAGAGCACCCAGAAGCTACCTCTGAGCATCCACACTGAGGAGCTGGCGGGTATTTGGAGGGGTTTCCTGCCGCAGGGGCAGGGGCTGGGAGCTGTCTGAGCTGGGGCTCCAGTTCCGCAGGGTGGGTGGGTTCGCGTGGGCAGGGGCTGCGAGGGGCCAGGTGTGTAGGAGACACCACGCAGAGCAGGGCCTGGAGCAGACACAGCACCGGAACTGGGAAGGGTGCTCGGCCCAGTGCCCCAGAGGAAGGGAGCGTGGTCAGGGGGGACCTGTCCAGGGGGTGGGGGGCTGCAGACTCACAGCCCGTGGGTGTGAGTGTCCAGGGCCCCTGTGGCTCCTGCCCGGCTGCTGCGCTGCTGGTCTGTGAGCCGGAGCTCTGCCCTGAGCCTCACGGGCAGCTGGCTGCCCCCTGCACTGGCCGCCTGGGAGCCAGGACGGAATCACGTCTGCGTGCAGGGTTGGTGCTGAGGGGTCGGGCCTCGAGCTGGGCAGCGAGAGAGTGGGCCACGATGCCGCCCGGCCCCATGCGGCCTGCCCGCTCTTCCCCTGCGGGGGCTTCAGGGGAGACAAGTGGGGAGTTAGCTTGGCCACCCCCTCCACCAGTGGGGACACCCCCTCTCCCCCATCCCCGACAGGATGGCGGCTCAGGCACCCCTCCACGCCTGCAGGGTGAAGGTCCGGGCAAACTCCGCCCTTCAGTGTTGATTTAAAGTGACGGGAGGGTCCGGAAGTGAACTGGAGACCAGGCAACGGTATTTTCCTTAGAGAAATAATTCATGGGGCCCTGCGGCCCCCAGGACCCCAACTCAAGGCGGGGAGGGGAATCTCATTCCTCACCGCTGCTGCCCGTCCAGCCCAGCCGCCCCCACAGGCTCCTCCCAGGGCAGCCTTGGCCTGCAGGCCCTCCCTGCTGGGGGGGAGGGGGGCTGCAAGGCCTGGGAGCCTGCTGCCTGGGGAGGAGGAGGGCCCCCCAACCTCAGGGTCCTCTGGCGCCCCAGGCCAGCAGGGCCCCTGGGAATGCAGGGAGGGGTGGGGGAGGGAAGGGTCTCGGCCAGCAGTGAGGCAGGGAATGCGGGGGTGGGAGTTACTTGCAAGAATCCAGGAAATGGGCCTTCAGCTGGGGGCCTGCTGGGCTGCACCCCAGGCAGGGGGCTGGGGGCTGCCCCCTCCGCACCCAGACCCTCCCTGCGGGGGCTGGGGAGGTGGGGACCAGGCCTTGGGAGGCGCCTCTGCCCGGAGAGCTTGAGCCCCTGCTTCTCGGTGACTCATTTTTCCCTTTTCTTTCGTAGCTGCCCCCCCCCGCCCCGTGCACCCCTCTGCATGGGGACCAGAGGAGGGCCTCCCCACAAGACCCCCATGTGGCCCACACGGCCGCGGCTCCTGCAGAGGGCCCAGTCCTGCTGGAAGCCCTAGCAGGGGCCCGACCCAGTGGTCCAGGCTCCCCTCTGTGGGTGCCTCGGGCGGGGGACTGGGGGCTGGGTGGGCAGCTCCTGGGGGAGAGGAAACGGCTGAGGCAGAGCAGAGCCCGCAGCCCGCAGCCCGCAGCACTGCCCAGACCCAGCCCGCAGCCCGCAGCCCGCAGCACTGCCCAGACCCAGCCCGCAGCCCGCAGCCCGCAGCCCGCAGCCCTGCCCAGGCCCGGTGATGTCAAAGCACAGCCCGCAGCCCGCAGCCCGCAGCCCTGCCCAGGCCCGGTGATATCAGAGCACAGCCCGCAGCACTGCCCAGACCCGGTGATGTCAAGGCAGAGCCAGCAGCCCGCAGCCCGCAGCCCGCAGCCCGCAGCACTGCCCAGACCCAGCCCGCAGCCCTGCCCAGGCCCGGTGATATCAGAGCACAGCCCGCAGCACTGCCCAGGCCCCTGTGATGTCAAAGCACAGCCCGCAGCCCTGCCCAGGCCCGGTGATATCAGAGCACAGCCCGCAGCACTGTCCAGGCCCGGTGATATCAGAGCACAGCCCGCAGCCCGCAGCCCTGCCCAGGCCCCTGTGATGTCAAAGCACAGCCCGCAGCCCGCAGCACTGCCCAGGCCCGGTGATATCAGAGCAGAGCCCGCAGCACTGCCCAGGCCCGGTGATATCAGAGCACAGCCCGCAGCCCGCAGCCCTGCCCAGGCCCGGTGATATCAGAGCACAGCCCGCAGCACTGTCCAGGCCCGGTGATATCAGAGCACAGCCCGCAGCCCGCAGCCCTGCCCAGGCGCCGGTGATGTCTGTTGTCAGCTGGTGGGTGGTGTTTGCTTTGTGGGAGGGAGGGAGACCCGGCTGCAGGGACAGGGGGCTGTGGGGACTGGGACCAGCGCCTCCCGCCCTCGAGTGCCCTGGGCCCACTCCTCACTCCTCAGTCGGTGATGACTGAGCTGCCCCAGGCCCGGCTCCAGGGCCACAGACGCATCCAGACCCGCACTGCCCCAGGCAGGCCCAGCCGCCCAGGCCTCTGCGGAGCAGGAGCCCACTGGCCGGCGTCTCCTCAGCCTCAGGTTTTCCTCTCAGGGCCAGCAGGGTCCTCCCTGGGCCACCTCACGTTGTCACCCAGCTCAGCTGAGCCCCCTCAGTGACTCCCTGCAGGGGTTGCCCCACCCGCCCGGCCAGCCCCTCTGCCGAGAAGGAGCCTCAAGTTCCATATGAGGGTGTCCATCCGTCTTCTGGCCTCCGCTCCCCACTGCCCTCCTCCCTCAGGCCCAGCCTCGAGCAGGGACCCAGGTCAGGGACCGCCCCCCACCCAGGTCCTAAAACAGCAGAAGCTGGAGAGGCCAGGCCCCTCGGGAGTGAGCGTGTCTGGGTGGGTGCCTTCCACCTCCTGCCGTCCAGTGCGATTGTCGTGAGTGAATGGAGGGGGAGTGGTGACCAGGGCAGCTCCCCCAGCAAGGTGGGTTGGGAATGGGGTTGGCCAGGGCGGGAGCTCCGGACAGGCAGGCAGCGAGGTGCTGGGTGGTGCTGGCACCTCTGCCACCGTCACGCCATCACCCTCGCGAGCTGGGGGCCGGGCGCCTGCCTGGCTGGTGCGAGGCTGTGTCAGCCGTCACGCCCGCCCGTCATGGGGCAGGAAGGGCAGGTGTGGGCATTCGTGTATCTTTTTTTTTTTTTAATATATTTTATTGATTTCAGAGAGGAAGGGAGAGAGAAAGAAGCATCCATGATGAGAAAGAATCTCCCATCGGCTGCCTCCTGCACACCCCACACTGCCCTGACCAGGAATCGAACCCTGGCCTCCTGGTTCATAGGTCAGTGCTCAACCCCCAAGCCACGCCGGCTGGGCCGTTTGCGTCTGTTTTCAGCGGCTTTATTGAGACACAGCAACCAGAGCCTGCAGTCCTCACGCCTTGAAAACGCATCCTTCCATCGATGCCCGAGTCAGGTGCCGTCCCCTTGATCCGTTTCAGAACATTCCCACGCTGCCCCTGCCCCCTGCCCGGCCCACCCTGCCCGCTGTGACCTGCCACCGCGTGGATTCGGGAGGTTCTGAGACACGGGTCACACGTGTGGCCTTGGGTGACCGACCGGCTTCTCTCACTCAGCGCGGTGCCCTCCGGGCCCATCGGCTTCGAGGCCGAGTGAGTGTCCATGTGGGTGTGTACACGTCCGAGGGCCGTGTCTGCATGGGCGTGGCTGCTTCCACCCCACAGGCCACGTCACCCGAAAGGTCCCACTGGGGCTGGAGCAGCCTGCCCTCCATGGAGGGTCTCTCCAATCCCCAAGTCCCCGAAGGCCGCGGGGAGGGGGTACGTCCTCGGACAGTCTCCGCTCCCTCGGGTGTTCTGTCCCTGAGCCCCCTGGGTTGGGAGTTGGAGGGGGGTCCGGGCCTCCACCTGTGCAGCTGCCCTGCATTTCCCCCCACTTCCCTGTGCCCCTCTAAGTGCTGCACCCCAGGGCCTGCTCCCCTCAGGGGACACTCGGCTCTCACCCTCAGAAATCCTCCAGTGCCCAGGCGGGGTGGTGTGTGTGTGTGCGTGTGCGTGCGTGTGCGTGCGTGTGTGTGTGTGTGTGTGTGTGTGTGTGTGCTGGGTCCCCCATGTCGGGGGCCTTGGGCTGAACCCCACGTGGCAGAGGGTAGAGGTGTCTTTGCAACCAACTCGAAGTCCCTTTGGAGCACAGCACCCCCCTCTGAGCCATGCCGGAACTCCCTCTGTGTGTGGGGGTGACCCACTGCGGAGACACCCCTCCACTCCTGCCAGCTCAGCGCTCTGCTCCCCCCGGGCTCTGGGACGCCTCTGCTTCCCGGGCAAAAGGGGCGAGAGCCTGGTCTGCATCCCAGGAACCTCTCAGATGTGCACCCAGCTCAGCCGAAGGCACTGCACCCACAGGGCTCAGCAAGATGCCTGTGGGGACAGGAGGGCCCCTGGCCTTGGAGGCAGCCGCCCGGGACCCTCCCCTCGGGGTCCAGCAGCGACCTGCTCAGCATCTGCGTTCACTCCTCCCGGCTGAGATCACCCGCAGCCCAAGCCCCCCAAATCACTTCATTATTTCTTTGTAAATAGGGCTTTTCCTAGTCAAAATAATCAGCATTTTTGTGTTGCTCCCACATCTGGCTTTGATTGGCCCCAGCCTCCTGGGGTGGATGCTGCAGCCCTGACGTTATGATGAGGGGAGAGGGGCGCCTGCCTTCCTTCCCGCACAGGCGGCGCGGGGGCGGCTGGGGGCGGCGTGGGGGCGGGGGTCCTCCTCTCCCCTCACAGCTGCGCTCTGCCCGCCCCGCTCTGCAGGGCCCTGCTTCTGCCTCGCAGCGTTGGGGGCTGGGGGCTCCCCTTCCACAGAGCTCCCAGGAATGCACTCGGTTCTGTGCCCTGAAGGGACAGAGTCGGTTGCAAAGATAGGACAGATGCCCACACCCTCAGCAACCGGGGGTCAGCCCCCGGCCCCCGACATGTGGCAGACATCCAGCGCCCGTGCCGCTTACCCTGGACGGAGCGGGCAGCTCCCTCTCACCCCTGGGAGCTTGGCCAGCCCCTCTCATCAGAGCCGCGCACGAGGAGGACTCCCTAAGTCCCCACCCTTCTGCATGGGGTCTGTGTCCCCTGCAGGGAGCAGGGCCTGGAGGTCAGAGGTCAGGGAGGCTGGAGGCTGGAGACGGCTGGTCTGCCGGTTCCAACGGGAGCTCCCGTCCTCCTTCCCTCCCCACAGGGGCTCGTGCACGTTGGTGCAACTCCGTGGGCCCCCGAGAGGGTCCCTGAGGCAGCCCCCTGCTCTGCTGAGCTTGGGGTGCCCAGTGGACAGCCATGGGGGTGGAGCACAGACCCTCTTCTCTGACCCCCTTCGCCAGCCGCCGGTCCCTTCAGCCCTGCAGGCCCGACCCCTTGTCCCCATGCCCTGGCCATCCTCTCCCCATCCCTCCTCCAGCCCCATGACAATCTCCATGCTGCCAGGTTGGGGGGGGGGGGGGGTGGTGTGAGGAGGAGAGCCCTGAGCTGCCGCCTGGCACCGGAGTGAATGCCCAGGCGTGGTCCCTGGGCACAGTCTCTGGGTGGCAGGCCTGGGCAGGTGTCCGGAGCTGCCCACTGCCCGCCTGGCGGGGGGAGCTTGAAGAGACTCCTGCCGGGCCGGCCGGCGTGGCTCAGTGGTTTAGTGTCGACCTATGAACCAGGAGGTCAGGGTTCGATTCCCGGTCAGGGCACGTGCCCAGGTTGCAGGCTTGACCCCCAGTGTGGGGCGTGCAGGAGGCAGCCAATGGGTGATTCTCTCTCCTCACGGATGTTTCTATCTCTCTCTCTCTCCCTCTCCCTTCCCCTCTGAAATCAATAAAAATAAAATTTAAAATATTTAAAACAAACAGAGATTCCGGAAAGTGTGAAGGCCCCTGAGAGGGTCTGGGCCTCCAAGGCTTCTGGGAGGGGCTTTCGGAGGGGGGCAGGCGCCCGTGGGGACCCCCAGCTCCCCTCACCTCACAGCTGCAGGCAGCCCCTCCCCGCGGCGGGGGAGGTGCCTCCCAGAAGCCTGTGCGGCAGGCCCAGGGCAGGGGTGAAGCCTCAGACCGCTGCTTCGCGAAGTGCTGCGAGTCCGACGCCCGAGCAGCTGGGTGCTCCCCACCAGGCTCTCCCCGGCTTTGGGCGGCCGGGCCCCCAGTCACTTATAAGACCCACGTCAGCCCCCCACGGTGTGGCCTCTGATTTGTAGCCCTCATAACCCACGCCTGCTGCCCGGGCGGGGGCGGCGGGAGCTGGTGCTGCAGAGGCCTCGCGTCCTGCTGGTGCGTGTGCACGTGCGTGTGCACGTCTGTGTGCGTGTGCACGTGTGTGTGCGTGCGTGTGCACGTGTGTGTACGTCTGTGCGTGTGTGCACGTCTGTGTGCATGTGCACGTCTGTGTGCACGTCTGTGTGCGTGTGCACGTGTGTGGGAGGGAGGGAAGGGTACCTCCAAAGAGCAGGGCTCCTGCAGCTCGACGCCCGCACTGAGCCCCGAAGCCGTCCCCTCCACCCACACCCCACTTTGTGCCGTGTCACTAAGCTGTGGCCGGACACCCTGGCGAGACAGAGGCCTTCCCACTGGGCACCCCTGGGAGGTGGACGGAGGCCGCTGGCGGGCGCTGCTGCCCAGCATGACTGCCCGGCACTGGTGCTCAGAGAGCGCAAGGTGACGGAGGAGGAAGCGTCCAGCTGCCCGGGACAGGCCAAGGGAGGGGCAGGCCGCGTGGCCCTCCCAGCGGGCCCCCGCCTGTGCACCCTGAGCTGGCCCCAGGAACAAAGCGGGGGGGGGGGCTCCTTTTCTCCTGCTGCTGCTTCCCCCAACATCGGGCCTGGGAGGAGGCGGGTGGCCCAGACGCGGGAGCAGAGAGCCCCGGAACAGCCGCGTCCTGCCCGGAACACGACCGGGAACGTCCTCTTGGGCCCCGACTGGGACGCGAGCCCCCAGGACCCAGCTCGGGCTCCGCTGGTGTGGTGTCCGGGTCGTGCTCCCTGCGTGGGCCGGGGGCCTGGGGTGCGGGTGTCGGCTCCGTAGGGGCTGGTGATTAAAGGCTGGATCAGATCAAAGGGCCTGGAAACAGGTCATTAGGGAGGCCCGGCCGGGGCCGGCAGCCGGGCACGGGGGCTCTGCCGGGAAGCCGGCCCCACCCCGGGACCCCCGTGCTTTGGTCACAAGTCGCCCGCGGGGCCGGGCCCTGGTGGGCGCGGCAGCCGTGAGGTTCCTGCCGCCGTGGCTGTCCAAGGCCGGGCTGTGGTTTCGCAGCCGGAACGCGGACCTCCAGCGGGCCAGCGGGACCGGGGGGTGAGGCCCTGTCTCGGGGTCAGGGTGTCGGAGGCCGTCCCGGAGCCGGGGCGTCTGCTGCTGGCCTTGCGACTGTGAGGCCGTGGGCACAGCCTTGACTGTGTTTGTCTAAAACGCGGCACGATAAAGCCGGTCGGGACGCGGCAGGCGGGGGAGGGTCCCCGAGCTCTCCACGGGGCTGACGTCGGGGCCACCCAGGACCCCGGTGCCAGATGCGTCCCAGTGCTGTGCAAGGCCTGGGGGCTCCTATCCCGGTCCTTTCCCTGAGGCTGTCCGTCACCGTGCCCCGCCCCTGGGCGGCCTGTCACGTCCCGTGGCCCCGCTGGGTGTGGCACGCAGCCCGGGGCTGGACAAGCTTCCCCGCCCGGCCGCGGGGTGGCGGTGTGCGAGGCAGGGCCTCCAGGTGCCGGTCCAAGGGCCCAGCGTCCACCCGCGTGTGCCTGTCCGGGCTCGGCAGGGGGTGCTGGGTTGGCCCACACACCCCGGAGCGACCCCCGTGGCCGCTGCCCCGTGTGGCCCCCCATCAGGCCGCGTCCACAGAAGTGCCGGGGAGGCTGCTGGTCTGGGAGGGAGCCCTCCCTCCGTCTCGTCCCCGAACCCTGAGGGGAGGCAGTGAGGTCAGGAGGTGGCGAGGTTGACCTGCCGGCACCAAGGCTCTCGTCCCCCCTGAGCCAGCCTGTGGCACGGCTCCTCCAGGGCTCCCTGCTCCCCAGTGTCGGCTCAGAGAGCGCCCCGCATTCTGCAGGTGGCCCGGGTGCTCCTGAGCCCCGAGAGGTGTGTGCAAGCAGGGGTGGCCGGTGTCTCACCCTGCCGCCAGGATGAAGGGGGGGTGAGGAGGGGGCGCCCTGGCCCTGCTAGGGGAGGTGTGGCCGAGTGTGTGGGGAAACACACTGCCAACTCCAGCACCCCCAGTGTAGGGCTCCCCGGACCGGGGACCACCTGGCACGTGGCCTGCTGAGCTGTCCCTGTGCCCCTGGGAGGAGGGGTGCCCGTTCGAGAGGTGCCTCCTAAAGTGACTCCTGGCGGGAGGTGCAGGCGGGTCCTGAGGAGGCCCCGCCGGGTGAGAAGCAGCTGGGGTTCCCGTCCTGGCCTGCCCTCGCCTCCCAGGGTCCTCCCGGCCAGGCCTGTCCCCCTGCCCGCCTCACCCCGGCTAAACCTGCGCTGGCCCCTCGGCTGGTACAAAACGGGAAAACTATGTGTTCCCAGCCTCTGGGGGGGGGGGGGGGGAGCTGGCGGGTGAGGGGAGCGACAGCTGCCCGGGAGGGTGATGTGGGCGCCAGGAATGCCCTCCATCTGAAGCTATCGGGTTGCCCGCCGGGATGCCGAGCCTGGGCCAGCCCTCCTGCTCCTCGGGAGCCGAAATAGCCCGGGCGGCGGGACACAGCTGTCCCTGTCCGTCAGGACCACCGGCCGGAGCCGTTTCTGAACTGCCCTGACCTCCAGGGTCAGGGAGGCGGCAGGGCCCCCAACAGCCCCCACGAGAGGGTCACTCAGAGGCCTTCCGGCCGCCCGGCCTCGGTTCTGCACGTCTGCCCACTCCCCCCGGTCTCCTCCCTGCCTGAGCCCCCTCCGCAGACTGGGGTCCAGGCGTGGGTGCGGGCCGCAGACTTGGGCCGTGGGACAGCGAGGGGACTGAGGCCAGTTGGTTTTGGGGACCACATGGAAAGCAGGGGGACTTGGGAAGCCTCTGCGACCAGGAAGCCAGGCCCCGGGAGCCCCAGGACAGGACCCCAGGATGGCCAGGGTGGACTCATGGGCGGGGCAACTCCGGCCAGGCAGGGAGGCCTGCAGGCGGGAGGGGGCAGGCGCCGGCCAGGCGCCCTCGGCCTGACGTGCTGGGACACATGCTTGCCCACGGGGTCATGGAACATTCTTGCTGGGGGCCGGAGGATAGGGGCCAGGGGCCGGGGGCCAAGGTGGGAGCCCGGGAGGGAGCCGGGGGCTGTATGGGAGGGGGCAGAGCACACTGAGTCACCTTGGAGGTATGGCTCACCCCCTGCACCCAGGTCGTCACCACAGCAACGGGGAGGGACCAGCAAACAGCCCGCAGCAGGACTGCCGGGAGCCCGATCCCGGGAGGGGGCAGCCTGTTGGGGGAAGAGGCTCACCTTTGGCCTGGCTCCAGCCCAGCGCCACACCGGGGCCTTCACATGGGCCGGGCAGGGGCAAGGTCCCCAGGGCTTGTCAAGAGAGGGGCTTGGCTGCTGGCAACCCGGGGCTCGGGGCTCGGGGCCCACTCTAGGGGACCCCCATCGCCGTCCATTAAAATAGGGGCTCAGTGACCCTGCCACAGCCCCTCCCTTCCTCAGGGTGTCTGAGTCCCAGACCATTCCGAGCAGGGCTGGGCGGGTCACCAGGCCAAAGGCAGGTGGTGGCCGCCTGACGGGGGCAGTCTCGTCACGCGGGGCGGCCGCGGGCAGCCGGCCCCGCCCCGAGCCAGGCCAGTGCCACCCCAGGCGCCTTCCCGCACCCCCTCTCCCCGAACACCGTCCTGGACACCGGGGTCCGGCACCACAGGGTCGACCGCACCCATCTTCCTGGGGTGCTGAGCAAGGACCCTGGGCAGGGACAGCCTGGCTGGGGGGTTGGACTGTTCCCCAAAGGCTAGGCCCAGGCATGTTGCAGGGAGCACTCGGGGGGGGGGGGGGGCGGGGGCGGGCACTAGAGAAGTTCTGACTGTGTCACCGAGGGGGAAACCGAGGCCTTTTGTCCACCTCTCCATACCCTTCGGGGTGTCTGGGCCGACCCGGGCAGTTCTGCTCCACAAGCAGCCTTGTCCCCAGGGCCTGACTGCCGGCTAGACCCAGTGCCAGGGCCTGGGGCAGGGGACCTAACCTGCACGGGGTACATCCCCCAAGGGCGGCGCCGCCGGCCAGAAGGGCGCCCAGCGCTGCTCGGGGAGGTCGCAGCTCGGGGAGGTCGCGGGCCGTGGGGGCCGAACCGTCCCTCTTCTGCTCAGCTGTTGATAACCTGACCCTCTCGCTGGCCAGGAGCCACGAGGCCTAAATTAGGGTCTGAGCAGAGACCTCGGCCTCATGGGGACACGGAACCTCGGGGCAGCAGGAATGTCCGTCCAGCCCCAGGGACAGGCCATGCCGGAGACAGGCTGTGGCCTGCCTGCTGTGTACGTGCCCCCCCCACCACGGCCCCCTCCGCAGCCCCTGCCCCGAGGGGCCCACTCTCAGGCGCCCCATCCCCGCCCAGGCCCCCGCCCTGCCTTCCGGCGGCTCCACGTCGGCAGGCAGTCGGGCGAGGGGGTGGGCCGCCCCTCCTCCGGGCTGCGTCTTATCTCTGGGAAAGAGATTACGGGTCTGACATGAAATTCCATGCTGAAGTTCCAGCATGCACTTTGAAAGGAATTCTTTTCCAGCAAACACCTGGCGGGGAGGGGCGAGAGGGTGTTAGGCCTGTTCACATGAGACTTTGAACTTGGGTGCAGGAGGGACCCCTCCCCACTCCCCTCCTCCGAGTGAGTTATTGATTCCGGCCACGTGAGCCTCCTCCCAGCCCCTCTCCAGTCCTGCCGCTGCCCTCGGCTCCTGGTGGGGGTGGAGGTGGGGGTGGGGTGAGCGCCGACATGGTCCTGCCTTGTCCTTTGTCTCCTGTGGCCGGCTCGGCTCCGGGAAGCCCCCGCTGTCTTAACCCCCTGCCCCAGGAGCGGTGGGCCTGCAGGAGCCCCCACCCCCTCCACCCCCTCCACCCCGAGGGCCCAGCTCCCTGCCCCAGGTGGTCCCGCTGTGGGGAGCACTAATCGTGGGGCCTGGCGGTGTGCCTCTGGGTAATTGAAGCGGGGGGGCGGGGGGGGGGTGCCTTGGAAAATGCAGTCTTGAGCCTGTCTGTCGGGTCATTTTGATTTGGGGATTTTCAAACATCGGGGCCACCAGGGGTCATCCTGCTGACCCCGGCCTGCCTCATTATGTCACAGCCAGATTGCTGTGACACCTGATGGAAGCCAGACGGCCCCTGAGTGGGCCGGCCGGAGGTGGGGGGGCCGCAGGCCGGGGTGGGGGGTGGGGGTGAGGGTGGGAGGGTAGGTTGTGAGGGGCGAGTGCTGCCGGCTCTCCTCACTCTCCCACCCGAACACCGGACCAGGCTGGCCCTCCCCTCGCCGGCTGCCCCGTGCTCGCTGGGCCTCACACCCAGGTCCCGCCGGCTCAGCGGCCCCCTGGCTCTCTCTGAGCCCAGGTCGGTCGGGCAGCAGGCTCTCACAGCCACGCTGACAGGGCCCCCACCACCCTTTGCCCCCCAGAACACTGTGGGTGAGAAGCAGACGCCAGCAGGGCCCAGGCACCTCTCCCACCGGCTCTGCACCACGCAGCCCCCAGAGCCCCCCGTGCCTCTGCAGCTCCTCCCCGTGCCCCCATCTCTGGACCAGGCCCCCCATCTCCTCCAGATGAGGCCAGCTCCCAACAGGCCCCCGCCCGCCTGTCCCGCCTGCCCTTTGGGGCTTCCTTGGCAGCCCGGGTCCTCGGGTCGGCCCTTCTGGTTCCATCCCCCTTCCTCGGCCCGAGACCCTTCCCCCTGTGACCTCCAAGGGCCCCGCGTGGGCCCGGCACATGGACAGCCCCCTGGGTCTCCCCTTCCCCACACCAGTCTCCCACCACCCAGCCTGCCTCTGGCTCCCTCCCCGTCCTGCCCCCTTTTCTCGGGATCCCTGTCAGGCCCCAGAGCCTGCTGGTCGGCCGGCCTGGCCTTGTGGCCGGGCCTTCCTCCTTCATCTCACTCCCTGGCATGGCAACCCCCAGAGAGTGACCGGCTGCGGCCATGGAGGCCGTGGGGACCCTGGGGGGCTGCGGGGGGCTGCCCAGGTTCTCCCTGCTGCCCACCTTCCATCCCGGGCAGACCCTTGAGATGGGGCTGCTCTCCCAGCTCCTCAGACACCCCTCCCTGCGTGAGTGCTGCCTTCCTCCAGGGGACAGAGGGGGTGCAGAGCAGGCGGGGGTTGGGGTGGGGGATCGGGCAGCTCCACGGCTCTGTCACTTTCAGAGAGAGGGGGGGGGGCCCAGGAGGTGAGGGAGAGCAGGGAGGAGACCGACAGGAGGGCGTGGGTGAGGGGCAGACGGTTCACCCTCCCCGTGAGGCCGGCAGCCCAGCCTGAGTGTCCCGGCGAGCCCGTCCTGGGCACAGAGCCGGCAGATTTGGTGGCTCCGGCACCCGGGAAATGGGAGCTGGGTCAGCAGCGCCCAAGGCCAGGCGCGAGCCGAGCCTGGCCCGTGGGCTCCGTGGGTCAGCACTTTCTGCAAACTCCGCGGAGCTGGCCGGGGTGCATGGCCCAGCTCCACGGACGGTCCCCGCCATGCTGCCTCCCACCGAGGCTCCCTCCCTCATCCTCCCCCTCCCCGCCGCCTGGGACGCTCCCAATCCCCACACGGAGCAGAGCGGCCAGGGTGCCCTTTCCTCCCTCCCCGCTGGCCTTGCCGCCTCCTGCAGCCGGCCTCGCGCCCGCGCCAGAGAGAGGTGGCCAGCGGGAGAGGAGGGCATCCCAGGCCCGCCCGCAGCCCCTGGGCAGCCCGCTCCAGTCAGGCCTGGCCCCCTTGGCCGATGGTTGAGTTCTCGCTGGACACCCAGTCTGTCCACATTTCCATGGGCCCCATGGGAGGCCTGGGGGGGCTCCAGGTGGTCTGAGGACCACAGTGGGGACCCTGTGGTCACGTGGTAAGGCCCCGCAGCACCCAGCACCAGGGCCAACTCCAAGCCAAGGCCGGCACCGCCTGCCGCAGCCCCTGGCGCTCCTCGGCTGGGTGTCAGGCCCAAAGCTCGGGCCCCGGCAAGGAAGCCCCGGCCGGACGTGGCCCTGCTTGGCTGCAAAGGCGCGGCCACCCCTGGATGCTCCGCGGGCCCGGCCGCACCCCCCCCCCCCACGGCCACCCACACAGCCACTTCCTCGGGCCTCCTTGGAGGCGGCCAGCAGCACCCCAGGCCCGATGCGCGAGCCGCCCCGCCCGTGTCCCACTCGCCCTGTGGAGACTGGACCAGGGAGGAGGCCGGCGGTTCTGGGAGGCGGAGCACGGGGAGAGGGCGCAGGTGAGGGGGCTTGGGAGGGCGGGCACCTTGTGGCGACAAACCGGACGTTGAGAGAAAGAGGCCAGGCGCTGGGGAGAGAACAAGGAGGGTGGACAGGCTGGGGCCTTGGACGGGAGCGGGCACAGGGTCTGGAGCCTTCCCACAGGGGTCACGGCGGGCGTGGGGGCCAAGGAAGGGAGGAGGGAGCCATGGAAGCCAGCGGGGCTGGACAGAGGATGCAGTGTCCGCTGGCCAAGTATCAGAGCCCTTCGTCCCTGCCGAGGGGATGGGGGCCGTTCTGTGCACCCGCTGTGCCCAGGCCCTCAGCCCCCAGGCTGCGCTGGGCGGTGGGCAGGCGGGCAGAAAACTAGAGCAGACACATGTCTGCATTTCCAGGTCTGGGGGTGGGAGGGCCAGTGCAGGAGGTGTATGGAGGGGCTGGAGTGCCGAGCCATGTTTTCCCCTGTGGTGGCCTCCCTGCCAGGCTGGGGTGTCTTCAGGCAATGTGGGGAGCAGGGAGGGGGAGGGCTTCTCAGAAATGGCCGAGCGACCCCCTTGCTGGGCTGAGGGCAGAGCCCTGGGGATTGGGGTCCATGCTCTCCCCATGGCCCAAGTGAGAGGACCCCCATCCCATAGGGCCATGGCATAGCGATACTCCATCAGAAGAGACATGGAAGAACCTTCTAGAACCCAGGGCTGTTCGCTCATCCCTCTATCATTCCCGGGACCACCAGCCGACTGGGTGGCGTCCGGCGCTCCCCTCAGGGTGAGGAGGTCCCGACCCCGTCCGGTCCAGCGTGGACCCCTCTGCTGTCTGGGCTTCTGTCCTCCTGTTTGCTGGGTGGCAGCCCAGCACCCCCGCTCCGGTGTCCTTGGGCCGGGGGACACTGGAGGACACCCCGAAAGATGCAAAGCGTCATTGTGAGTCCAAAGCTCCCAGCCCAATGGGATGGGGCCGGGGTTAGAGGAGAGACCCGGGCTCTTGCCCCCTGGGGCCCGCTTACCCCCCGGCCAACCAGGCAGGGAGCGGGCTGGGCAGCAGCTCCTGGTCCAGCGGGAGCTCGAGCCCCAGAGGGGCGTCCTATGGCCCAGGGCCTCCGGGGGGCCAGGCTCTGCCCCGTCTCCGGGGAAGCCAGGTGGAGGGAATAGCCTGTGACTGGGTGGGACGGAGAACAGGTCCCGACCCGGGTCGGGCTGGGCTCCTCCCTGGTACCCTGCGGCCCACAGAGCCGGGCATCGCCTCCGGGAAATGGCCATCAGGGCGGCGTCGCCTCCTTCCGGGCAAGTGTCCAGCCTGAGTCGCACCTCAAAGCCCGCGGCGGACCCTCACCTGGCACTCCTGTGCCCGGCACCACCCCGAGGCTCTTCGAGGACTTGCTCCAGCGCGGGCGTCCGAGAACCGGCCTGTCCCAAGCCGGTCAGCGGAGGCGCGATGGCGGCCGTGCGGGGCAGCGCAGGGCGGTCTCCGGGCACCGCGGGGGCTGGGGGCGGGGTCGCTTCCACTGGCTCGGCCCCGGGGCCGGCGGAGAGGTCCCCTGTCTCGGCCTGCGCTCCTCCTTCCCTCCCGGCCACGACCGCACGCCGGCCCCCATCCCAGGTCCAGCCTCGACCGTCTCACCGAGACCCGGGGACCCACAGTGGCCGCTCCCCCACCGGCCGGCTGGGAAAAAGCCCACGGTGCAGGGCGCAGGCCAGGGCGGCCGGGGATTGGTCGCCGCCTGAGTGTCCCCGGACGGATGCCCGCGTGCCCTTGGGCAGCCTTCCCCTCTGACAGGCTGTCCAGGCCGGGAAACCCTAAGCCAAAGGGATTAAGGAGAAAGGACGGAATCGGCCGTTCGGGGGCGGCGCTGCTTTGTGCCTCCTTCAGGGATATTTGCTCAGGGGGTCACAGCGCGGAGGTGAGGGTGCCAAGGGCCAGGCCGCGCTCCCATCACTCCGGTCAGAGCTGGAGGCACCCCGCCCGCCCACCCCGCCCTCTCCAGTGGCCATGTTGCACATTCCTGTGGTCAGCCTGGAGGGCGACCGGAGGCTGCCCTGGGCCCTGAGTGAAGGGATCAGCACGTGGGTGGAGGTGGGTGCAGGACCCTCTGGGAGGTGCCGAGCCGTCTCCCAGACCCGGGGCCCCGCCCGCCCGCCCGCCTGCCTCCCAACCCAGCCCTGAGGTTCCTCCCTCCAGGCCTCTGTGCCCCGTGGGCCAGCGGCTGTGGGCTGGGGCGAACATGGGTCCCTCTCCACGCAGGGCCCGGGGGCCTCCAGTAAGCTGAGACTGCTGGCTGACCTGTCCCTCGAGGGGGTCCTTGAGACCCCGAGCTCCCAGACTGCGCGCTGGCATCTCGGGGACTCTGCCGGACCGGAGTCCCCTGAGCACCCTCCTGGCCCTGTCACCTGCCGGACGCCTCCGGGCGGGGAAGCTGGGGAGCCAGAAGGGACCTTCCCGGCGGGGGGCTGGTGAGGAAGACCCCCCAGCCCCCCACCTGTCCGAACCAGGGCATCGCTGAGGCCTTGACTGCACCCCCAGCGCACCTCCCGGAAGGACAGAGGGACCCCAGGAGCTAGGGCAGGACCGGGGTCCTCCTCCTGCTGAGCTGAGCATCTACAGACGCCCCTACTGGGCCCTGGGTGGCCCCGTCCAGTCCACTCTGTGGAGCCCCCTGAGTGTTGGCTGGGAGGGTGGGGGTGGGGTGGGCAGTTCTTCCTCCCTCCCCCACGCTCTCAGACCCGACCACTTAGGAATAATGAGGTCCAGGTGGCCCCTCGCGAGCACGGACCCTCACTGGCTGCAGAGCCCGCCTCCCGCCGCCCGCCGCCCGCCGCCCGCCCGGCAGCGGCTAATGACAAACAGAGGCTGGAAGGTGAAGCCCCATAGCTGTCAAGGCCGCAGGGCGACCCTCCGGCCAGCAGGTGGGCAGCAGGGCTGGGGCCTGGCGCAGCCGATGGGTCGGCTCACGACCTCCCTCGGGCACACGGCCTCTCCACCACATCCCCGGTCTGTCCGCCCCGTGCCCGGCTGCCGCGTGCTTCCCACGGGACCTTACAGGGGTCCGTGGACGCTGGTCCCCGATGGCCGCTGAGTGACACGGAGCTGCTCCCTGCCCCTCTGCCCTCAGGGGCGCAGGCCAAGGAGGACGGGCAGTCCCAGGAGCGTCCATTCAGGAGGGCTAGCGGTGCCACGTGACAGCGGGGGGTGGCGGGGGCGGCGGCCACCACAGTGTGGACGAGCCAGCCGCCCTTGGCCTTCCCGGACAGACGCCATGATGGCGATTCTCTGTCCCACGTTTTACCTCAATAACGTGCACAGGCTGACGCGGGAGTGCCTGCAGCCGCCATCCCACCGCCGGGCATGTCCCCGGGCCGAGACCCAGCACAGGGAGGTGGCATCCCACGGGCCGGGCTCCGGGAACCCCACCCCGGCCTCACTCAGGTCGCTGACCTGCCTGACCCCCCACCAGGAGACGGCCCCCACGCCTGCCTCCTGCCACCAGCCCTCACTGTCCAGCCACGGCCCCTGGCTCTCGGCCCCGTCCCTGTGCCTTGTGGCGGAGCCCTGACCGGGGCAGACGTGGCCGCCCGTGGCCGCCCGTGGGCGCGAGGGGCACCTGCGCGGTGGGGACACGGGAGCAGGAAGGCGCCAGGCTCCAAGCTGTGGGCACATGCCCGGGAAACACGGAAGGCCGCTGCCAATAAGGAGCGGGGCCCGGGGTGGACGATGGACGGCCGGGGTGAGTGTAGACGCTGGCCATTCAGAAAGCCCCATCGCACGGGGCACGGCGATGGGCCGGGACCCTGGGACGTGAGCTCTCAGGGGGCCGGGCCCAGGGGAGCGGCTGGGGACTGGCCGTGGTCCCCCCACGGGACACTGGGCCGTGTGGCCCTGGGGTCCCATCTCCCCAGGAAGGAGACAGAAGGCTCTGGTTTTTATTGGGGAGAGGGGACGGGAGAAAGGACGGAGAAAATGGCTGCCGAGGAGCCGCCTTTGAGCTGCACGGAGGAAGGAGTGGGTCTGGGCCGCCAGCCTGGGGGAGGCCCCGGAGCCAGGTCCAAAGAGGGGCCCCCGGCCACGGGGGCAGCCCTGAGCGTGGGTGCAGCCCCCCTCCGGCTGCCATCCAGAAAGGGCCGGCTGTGCAATCTGGACGGATGGAGACCACAGCGGCCCAAGCCGCGTCGGCGTGGAGGCGGGGACCAGGGTCTGTTACCAGCAGGGACACGCCCTTGGTCGGCCGGGCGGTCCCTCTGTCCCTGCATCCCTGAGCTACCTGGACCCGTGCACACCTGGCTGGGCTGCCCCCTGGGCCTCCAGCAGCCGCACCCCGGCCCCTTCCAGGACCGGGCCACGGACATCCTGCTGCTGCCCGTGGCCCTGGCCTTGGATGCGTGCCGCTCGGCCGGGCCCTGCCCTCTGTGCCCGTGAGCAGGCCTCGGGCGGGGGCCCCGGTCCTGGAGCTCCAAGGGGCCGCACGGCCCCGGCAGATGGACGCTCCTGGCACAGCCCATGGCCGGCGGGTCACGGTGGTCCCACGGGGAACCCCATCTGCCTCCCTCCAGAGCCACTCAGAGGCCAGGAACCCTGAGAGGGAGCGGCCGGGCTGTGGGCAGGAGGGCTCTGGGGAGCATTCCCTCACAGCTTTCCCATGACGCCCCCATAATCTGGGCTCTTCTCCTTGGCACCCCCACACCTCACAGCTGCAGGGACCAGCCAGCTGCTCCTGCCCCGGCCCGGCCCAGGACGGAGCGTGTGTCCGGGCTGTAACAGCCTTTCCCAGGGTGGGGATGGGCGGCGGGGGGCGAGGAATTTGAAGAGGAAGCAGCAGCGGCCTGAGAATTTGGAAAATGTCCGATGCCTGGAGCACTGGGAAGAAGCGGGGGGTTAGGGTTAGCAGAAGGGAGGTGGGCACACGGTCCTGGGTGGCCGCGACGGGTGGGCAGGGGGCTCCCTGGCTGGGCGGGAGAGCAGGGGGGGGGAGCAGCTGTCCCCATCTGTCAGCCTCCCCCTTTCTTCCAATGGCTCATCGAAGACCTTTGACCCTGGGCTGGTGAGGGTGCCAGCTCTGGGCCCTGGATGGCACCCACAGCCTGCACAGGGACCAGAGGCAGAACTGCGGGGTGCAGGGTGTGATGAACGGATGGGGAGGGGGTTCCTGGGAAGCCAGAGGCTGGGACCCCCGCCCCCCTCCCTGCTGCCACTTGCACGGGCTCCATCCTCTCTCTGGCCCTCGGCCTTCTGGGGCCTGGCCCCTCACTGGGCACCGCTCGGGGGAGGGGCTGAGCTTGCTGCCTGGTGGGTCTGGTGCCTGGGAACCCTCCGGAGTCGCAGCTGTCCCAGCCCCTGGGCTAAGCCCTCCATGATTGATGGAGGTGGTTACTCACACCAGGGAAAAGGCCGGATCAGGCAGCAGCTGCAGGAGGGGCGAGGGGCCCTGGTGTCTCCTCCCCGGCTCCCTCCCCTCCCCTCGCCGCCCCTCCCCCCCGCCTGCACGGCTTCCCACGGGCTCCTTCCGGCCCCAACTCTCCCTGCTCCCCTCTCTGGGGCTTCGGGCCCTTCCCGAGAAAGGCGCCCCCTCCCCCCGAAGTGGACAGAGCCGGGCTCCAGGGCTTTGGGGACTTTGGGTAAACCGAGTCACCCAGGCCCAGCCGAGCGAGGCCTCACCCCCTGGAGAACCAACCACCCAATCCCGCTGCTCCCATGGGCCTCTCGTCCAAGGGGAAGCGGCCCGGGGAGCCACCCCCCGGGGGAGAGAGGGGTGGGGGCTAGCGTGTCCGGTGGGCCGGGCAGGGCCACGGGACCCCTGGGCCTCCGGGAACGTTGGGTCATAAAGGGGGCAGATGGCGAGCTGGAGTTTGACCCGGAAAAGCAGGGCCTGGTGGGACGTGCAGCAGAGGGGGCGGGGGGGGGGGGCGCCAGGCCTATCTCCCAGCCTCGGCTCCGTGTTTGCTCAGCCAACTTTGCAGACGAGACGCTGTGTGCAGAGGCCCAAGATAACCCCGGGTCACCGGCTCCTGGCGCCCCTCCTCCGGCCTCCGCTCTTTGCCCCCCAGCCCCCAGCCCGCTCCCCCCGCTGGGCTGCCCACCCTCTCCCGGAACCTTCCGCAGCCCTGGCTGGAGGCTCCGCCACTTAGACGACGGAGAAGGTGGGGCCGGCGACGCTGGGCTCCCTTCACCCTCTGCCCCTACCTGTCTCCCACCCAGTAGGACTCACAGGGGGACGGAAGCCCCTGGCTCTCTGTCAGTCTGTCTGTCTGTCTGTCTGCCCGAGTTCCACGTGCCCCAGGCATGAAGGCTGGGCACACCGGAGGCTGGCGCCTCTCAGGCTGGTCACCGCTCAAGGCCAGCCGATCCTGAAGGCCCCTCCGGCCCCAAGGGCACTGGCCTGGCAAATACTGAGGGCTGCCCACCGGGCGGGCAGAGGGGGCCCAGGGCGTGGGAGCCCAGGGGGACGGGATCCTGGCCCTTAGCCCACTCGCTTTGGGCTCCAAGTAGGTTTCCCTTGAGGGGCTTGTCCGTGCTGTTCCTCAGGGCAAGGAGCAGTGGGGGGCAGTTCCGGGGGGGGGGGGGGAACACCCTCTCAGGCTGCCTCCCCACCGCCAGCTCCCCTGGCCCTCCCGAGCGGGGCGGCAGCAGGCGGTCCTTGTGGAAATGCAAGCCACATGCCTCTGGCCATTTACACTTAATTCCGCACAACGGCTTCCTGGGCCTTTGATGTCCAAGCGCGGCCTTTAGTGCTTTGTGGGCTGCGAACAGGAAGTGGGGGGCTGGGGCCGCGTGCGCCGCCTCCTCTGCAGAGGGCTGTCAGGGACCCCCGGCCTGGCCTCGGCGGGGAAGTGAAGGCCATTGCCGGGGGCAGGAGTCGGGTGGACTCCACCCTCTGACCGTGGGCACCCCGTCAGGACGAGCCGGCAGAGAGTCACTGGCTGGCACAGGGCAGGGGTCGGCTCCAGGAAATCACCTAGGGCAGGGGTCACCGAGCCAGCTGCCCCATGATCCTCTCCCAGGGGATCCACGGACCCAGCCGCTGCCTGAGGGCCCGTGGGCAAGAGGCACGGGACCCTTGCCGTGGGTGGGACAGGCATGGGGGCTGCCGGCTGCCCACCAAGAGCAGACCCTGCTGAGCTCCCCTGGAGGTGGAGGCTCCACGGAGGGCGAGAGGGCTGGGGCCGGCTGTCGGCCGAGGGGGACAAGCTGGGAGCCCTGCAGGAGCAGAAGCTCGGGGCTGCCCCGGAGTGTGGCGCGTGCTGCTGGGAGCCAATGGCCCAGAACTCCAGGCCCCGGGTGATGGGGCCCCAGCCAAGATAAGCTGTCCCTGCAGGGGCCGGGGAGGGGGTGTCAGCGTCCTGCTGGGGACTGGGAACGGAGCCCAGAGCCGGGTTCCACGCTCTGACCACGTACAGCCCGTGTCCCCCAGGAGGCCCCGCCAGCTCCGACCCCAATCAGGGCTGTGCAGGGTCCGGGGAGTGGACAGCTGCTTGCCTCCCACATTCCAGACGCAAGGTCAAGCCTTTGGGGGAAGCTGTTTTTCTTAAAAATGTCACTTGAAAATAAACACTTTTGCTGGCGCTTCTCTGACGGCCCTGGATCCCCAGAGCGCGAGGGGGGCAGCGTGGGGTCCTCCAGCCCGAGCTGCCTGGACGCCGAGGGGACTCCACGCCCTGGACAGAGGCTCCTGAGGCTGGGCCCCCAGTGCGCCCAGAGCTGGGGACGCAGCCGTGAGTCTCCCCGGCGGCTGCCTTCCCCGCTCGGGTGACTGCTCCAGGCCAGGCCAGCGGGGTCTCCCTGCTCCAGCACAGCCCTCCCTTCCCGGCGATTCTCCTACACAGGCCCCCTCTCTTCCCCGCTCGCCCCCCCCCCCCCCCGGCTCTTTGCTTTGCTCCCAAGCCTCAAGCCCCGGCCTTGGCACTGAAGGCCCAGGAGTTCCCACCTCAGCAGGCCCTGCAAAGGCACGTGGCACTTCCTCCCCTCAGCACAGAACCCAGGGGTCACCTGAGCCCAGGCCTCGGGGGGCCAGCATGGGGGGAAGCTCTCTCGCACCAGCCGGCGGCCCCCTGCCCACAGGCCCCATGCACCCCGGAATCCTGAAGGCAGCCTGAGCAAGGACTCCAGCCAGCCTGAGGGCCGGAAGCTCTCTCAGTGCCCTGAGAAGGTTCTGGAAACAGGATGGCGTTGCCCGGAGCCCACCACGCACCCTTCTCTTCCCTGGCAGGTGGGGCGGGTGGCAGGAAGGGCGGAAGGATGGCACATCCCCCTCGGAGCTGCATGGACATGGGGCACCCCGTGCCGTGCCCACCTCGGAGCCCCCGGAACTCCAGGCCAAGCTGACATTCTGCCCCGACCCAGCCCGGCCTGGTGCTAAGCCCCGCCCTGCCCAGAGGGACCCTGCAGACATTTGGGGGGCGTTTGTGAGGGGGACGCAGGCTTGCAGTGTGTTCCAGGAATTCCTTGATGGCTGGGGACCCTCAGAGAGAAAGGACCGCCTGGGGCCAACCACTCTCTCTGCTCAGGAGGCTTTGGGCAGCTGGAGGCTCCCCAGAGACCACCTTCAGGCCGAGCTCAGGGAGGCGCAGACCATTGAGGGGCCTCCCGCCGGCCCGGGGCGCCTTACCCTTACCCCACTTAGGGAGCCGCGGCCTCCGCCCCCCGGGGGCCCCGCGGCCTTGTGGAGCGCCAGGTCAGTACCCTGGACTTTGCCCAGGGTGGGTGTTCCCAGAGCCCACGCGGCTGCACCCCTCCATCCTGCCCGGCCGGGGAGTGGGCAAGGGGAGGGGGCGGGGTGAGGGGGGATTACAGGCACCTGCCTCCTTTGCAAGCTTCCACCTCGGAAGCCTTTGACCTTCCAGAAAGTTCTCCGGTATCTGGGGCAGTCTCGCTGATGAGCGTCCCCTCTGGGCGGTTCTGCCCTGGGGGCCCCGTCACTGCCCGCCAAGCAAAGCCCAGGGTGGTGAGGACGGCGTGGTCTGCATGGCCACGTGGACCCGCCCTCCGGGGGTTCCGCAGGGGCTGCGGGAGCTCAGGGCCTCAGTTTCCTCATCTGCAGAACGGGCGTCACTGCAAACACCCAGGTGCTCGCAGGGGGCCCGGCGGCCCGTGGCTAGCACTCGCACGCCCCTGTTCCAGCGCGTCTCCCCGAGTCCCACCCTCGCCACAGAGGAAACTCAGTTCTGGTGCAGGGGACCCCAAGGTCAGAGTGCACCCGCTTCTTGGCGGCTGGAGGCCAGAGAACCCCAAGTGGGGGGCCTCACGGCCTTCTCCCAGGGAGCTCCCTGAGGCCGCCCGGGAGTGGACAGGGGCTGCGTCAGGAGGGACCGAGGACTCAGGCCCGGCCAGTGGCCACTCCTGCGGCTCCTCCCTCCAGACAGCGGTCAGCTAGCTCCGGGGTTATAGCTCCGGGGTTAAAGTAACAACAGGGGGCACGTGTGTGTGATGGACAGAGGGGTGGGCCCCCGAGGAGCTGAGGAAAAGGACAAAACAGATGGACGGACGGACAGTGTTGGCCGGAGAATCGTCGGGAGGGAGGCAGCCCTCCTGGCAAAGCCCCTCTTCCCGGCTCCCTAACACCGTCCTGCCACCTCCCCCACAGCCTTCCTCACCCGCAGGCCTCCTTTCCCCAGACTCGGGGGGCGGGGAGGGTGCCACCTTCGGGGCCACCTGGGCCTCCCGCAGCTCCCAGCTCCCCATGCTTGGCCTGGCCTCGGGGAGCAGAACTCACAGGTGTTCTTAAGAAGGGACCCCAGCCCTGGCCGGTGTGGCTCAGTGGATAGAGCGTCGGGCTGCGGACTGAAGGGTCCCGGGTTCAATTCCGCTCAAAGGCATGCGCCTCGGTTCCAGGCTCCTCCCCGCTGGGCCCTGGTCGGGGTGCGTGCAGGAGGCAACCCATCAACGTGTTTCTCTCACATCAATGTTTCTTCTCTCTGTCTTTCTCTCTCTCTTCCACTCTCTCTAAATGATCAATGGAGCCCTAGCCAGTTTGGCTCAGTGGCTAGAGCGTCAGCCAGCAGACTGAAGGGTCGATTGCGGTCAAGGGCACATGCCCGGGTTGTGGGCTCAGTCCCAGGTGTGGGGCCTGCAGGAGGCAGCTGATCAATGATTCTCTCTCATCTTTGATGTTTCTATCTCCCTCTCCCTTCCTCTCAGAAGTCAATAAAAATATTAAAAAAGAAAGAAGAAAAAGATCAATGGGAAAATATCCTGGGACAAACAGCACAGAAAGGGCCCAGGCCCTCGGCAGGGACCTGTGCTGCTTTCAAAGTGATCAGCTGTTTGCTGCTGGCCCAGGCGGTGGCCTGCCTCCTCCTCACCCCAGGACAGCTGGCCGACTGCATCTAGGGGGCACCCCGTTTCTGAGGCACCCCGTGAGCACCCCTGGGGCTCCCAGAGAAGGAGGCCAGGGCTCCCAGAGCTGACTTAGGTGCACACCACTGTGGCCCCCTAGGACCAGGCCAGAAAAGGGGGCCCCCAGGGCTCAGGGGCAGCGGGGATGGGGACCATGGAAATGGAGGGGTGCACGAGGGGAGCCGGCAGGGGAGCAGGAGCGGCAGGGGCCTCAGCCGGAGGGAGGGCAGGTCTGGAGCGCATTCCTGGGTGACAGCTCTGTGATGGATGGCAGGGAGCGGAGATGCCCCGACCCACGGGCTCCCTGTGCTGGGCAGCCACAGCCCGCAGCCAGCCTCCGCCTCCCCAACCAGCGTCCCCTCCCGGCCCCAGGCTCCCCGGACAGGGCTGAGCCAGGCGTCCCGCCTGCTGGCCTGGGCCCGACACCCAGCTGGGAATGGGGCGTCTGGATGGCTCTCGGCACCCCTTGTGCTGCCCACGGGGCCCGGGGCGCAGGGTGGGGTCCGTTTCCCGCTCGGGCCTCCTTGCTGCTCTGAGGCTCCAAGGCCCACAGAGCCCCCTCCCCCCAGGCGTCTGAAATTCCATCTCAGGTTCCACTTCCTCAGACACCCCCCCCCCCCCCGGCCTCCCTCCCCCGCCCCTGAGTCCCCTGCCCGCTTCTCCCACAGCGTTTACTGTGACATGTTGGCGTGTCAGCCCTTAATCCTATTGTCCCGGCCCCGCCCATTGTCTGGGTCACGGTCTCAGGCGGGCAGGCTGTGGGCAGGGGCCGTGCCCACCCAGATCTCAGGGACCATGAAGTGCGGCCTTCATTAGGTTGCTGCTGCGTGACCGGGTCCCACAAGTGGGAGGCCGATGCCCTGGGACCCTCTCGGCCACCTTCGGGGGGATCCTGGAAGCGGATGGGCGACTGTATCACGGGAGGGGGGGGGTTAGCCTCCTCCCGCCACCGCCCCGTGGCGGGGGGCCTCATTGTGCAACGGTCCCGGGCTCCATGCGGACAGCAGCCGGGAGGGGAGAGCCTGAGCAGCGGCCCGGCCGTGACCCGGGCCCCCGGCCCCCCTGGCTCCGTTCCCACTGGGAAAACAGCCGCTTTATCTCAGCCGCCTCCCGAACTGCAAACAGCCACGTGTCCCCCGGGGGCCCCTCTTGGCACACATGCCCTCTGCCCCGTGTCCCGGGGTGAGGTCCTTCACCCTCGAAAGGGGGCCGGGGGCGAGGGGAGGGGGGCTGGGGCGGGCAGCTCGGACCGGCGGGGGCCACCCAGGGGCTGGAATGAGAGGCAGGGACGGTGGGGGTGAGGGGCCGGGGCCTGCGCGTGGACTTAGCCCTGGCAGGGCCCTGGGGAAGGGGGCCCAGCAGCAAGGCAGGGGCCGCAGGCAGGACGGGGAGCTCGGCCTGGGGTGGGGACAGCCCGCAGGGACCCCCCGAGGGCCTGGGGGCTCTGTCCCCTCCGTCATCACCCCTTCTTAGTGACAGAGGTTGATGAACACGGAGCTAGCCATGGAAAAGGGGGCGAAGGGCAGTAGAAGCCCCTGCTTCCCCCCAGCACCCCAGCCACAGCCACAGACGTCCCTCGGGCCTGCCTGCACCAGCCCACGGGGACCGGGAGTCTTGGGGCATCCTGAGGGGTCCTGAACCCCTAGGAGATGGGTTCCTGGAGGGGCAACCTCCCCCCAACGCTCGCTCCTCCGGCCCAGGCTTCCTCTGTAGCCTGATGTATCCCAGCTGGGCCCCAGGCACCTCTCCGAAAGGGGCCCCCTCGGGGTAGCAGACGCTTCACAGCAGACCCAGGCCAGTGTGGTCTTACTCAGCTGGCGGGGGGGTGGGGGGGGGGGTAGGGGGCGTGTGGGAGTGGGGAGCACACCCTGCCTGCTCCCACCACCAAGCCCCCCGCTGCCGGCCTCCTCGGGGTCTCCATAGCCTGGCAGAGCCGGTGCCCCCTGCGGAGAGGCCCCCTCCAGGCCCCCTCCCTGCAGGGGCTCTGGGAAGCCAGGGTCTCCACCACATCCTGCCCTGGCCCCCTGGACCTCCCCGCACTGTCCTGGAGGCAGGGAGGCCTGGCCAGTGACCTGCAGCCCCGGGTGGTCGGCCAGAGCGTAGGGGCCGGAAAGCGGGGGGGGGGGGGGGACCCTCCTGGCTTTGCCAAGGTCTGCAGAGGGCTGACCCCTGTGTGGAGGGGCCCACTGGAGCCCCCTCCACCCTCTGGGCCCGAGACCCACCCCAGAAACCACTGTGCCCCACAAAGCCCCAGCCTGCGCCCCAGGCCCTCCAGGCCCCTTCCAGAGAGAGGAGGCGGTGGAGGCCAGGCCTGCGGCCCCCCACTCCCTGGTGGGGGTGCTGGGACTGGGGGTTGCGGAACAGGCAGCGCCAGGGCGCCATGGTGTGGCCTCCACCCCCAGACCCCAGAACAGTGGGCCAGTGTGTGGGGTGTGGGGCGGAGGCCGGCGGCCGGTCCCGCTCCATAAACCCTGGCCGGGAAGCTGTGACTGCTGGGGTGTTGACACAGGGGTGATATCACCGCCAGCCAATGGGGGCTCTGGGCCTCTCCCGCGCGGTGGGCCCTGCACA
The DNA here is from genome assembly GCF_027574615.1 of Eptesicus fuscus. Lineage (NCBI taxonomy): Eukaryota > Metazoa > Chordata > Mammalia > Chiroptera > Vespertilionidae > Eptesicus > Eptesicus fuscus. The sequence goes on along the minus strand of NC_072485.1, from coordinate 84,354,561 downwards.
CAGAGGGCGTGATCTGAAGGCCACCTGAATAAACCCAGGGCCCCTCTCCCCCCGGCCCCATGTCCTGCAGGCTCCCCCACCCCACTGTCTGCACGTGAGAGCAGGGGGGGGGGGCGGGGCAGGGAGGGGAGGAGGCCCTGCCCGCTCCCTCAGCCTGTGGCCCCCAAGCCCTGTCCCCCAGCACCCCTTCACCCCATGCCTCCATCTGCTGTGGCACCCCCTGCAGCCATGGCCCCCCAAGGCCCGCACGTCTGTTCTCCCCTGCCAGGTCCTGGCTCCCCCATCTGTGCCCCCCATCCTGCCCAGCGGCTCTGCCAGGCAGCTCTGCGCCCCGAGTCGTGTCTCAGTTCCAGGCATCCCACCACTGACCCCCCTCTTCCTTCTGCTCCTTGTTCAGGCCCCAACCCAGGGAATGGTCTTCCCGCCATCCTTCCTCCCTCCTCCCACCCTCGGGGCTGCATACCAGACCCACAGGCTCCAAGCTGCTGCGGCATGTCACCCCCACCCTCCCAAACCCTGGGGGGCCCGTGCAGGGGGAGCCCTAGTCCCGCTTCTCCTAGTCTACCACCAACCCTCCCCCCCACCACCCCCCCGTCTGGCTCCAGCCCCAGCTCCCACCGGCCCAACCTCCAGGCACGTGTTCCTGCAGAGCGTGGGAGCCCGCGGCCTGCACCCCCAGGACCCCGCGGTCTGCACGGTGCCCCCTGCCCCGTGGGAGGAAGGCACGAGGGGCCGGCACGGGGACGGGCGGAGGCTTTGAGCAGAAGCGGGGGCGAGGGCCCCTGCGCCTGGCGCCCACGTCTGTTTACTGGTCCGGCCCCAGGCCCTGGCTGTGCCCCGCGGACCCGGCTCCCTGCCGTGTCCGGCCAGGTGTTCGGTGATGGCGCACGGGCCCCGAGGACAAGGGCTCAGTGTGTGTGCAGGCAGCACGGTGCTGACAAGGAACAGAATAGCCAGTGACCGCTTCCGGGAAACGGCGCCGGGTGGGGGGCGCCGAGCGGCCCCTTCCCAGCAACAGGCCGCAGGTGGGCCTCCAGGAAGGGGCCCGGTCCCCCCACCTGGAAGGGGGCCAGGCAGGGCCCCAGGTGCAGCGGGGAGAGGTCCGGGGAAGGGAGGAGAGGGGGCGGCAGGGAGAGGAGACGGGAAGGCGGGATGGGGCGGCCTGGGCCTCGGCCAGTGTGGTCAGCGAGGCCGAGAGGACGCCAGAGCCTGCCACACGCCTTCTAGAACCTTCGATTCCCCCTTTGGGGACTTCGGTAAAACACACTCCTGGACCCTGCCCACAAGGGGAGGAGAGAGACGGAGGGGACCGGCCTGAACCGGGTTGTGGCTCGAACCCGAGGCTGAGGCTCTGGCCTTGTGTTGCTGAGGGGCCACAGCCTGGGCTCTCTGCCTTCCCTTGAGGCTCAGACACCCTGCAGCTCTGGGGGAGGGACGCGGGGTGGGCGGGCCCTGGGTGCTGTGGCTCTCGGGGGGACTGCAGCCGGACCAGGCCTCGGCCAGGCCTGCGAGCAGGATTGCGTTTCCTTCCCATTGTTAGGCATTTGCTGACCCCGCTCAGCCGGGCAGCAGTGTCCAGCCCACCCGCCCCAGCTCCCCCTCCCCTGCCTGAAAGCAGGTTCCGGGGCCATGAAATCCAGGCCCAGACGTGAACCCCACAAGGCACGAGGCCCACACGCCAGGCTGACGTCCACCCTCCCGGGGACCCTGGGCCACACAAAAGTCAGCCGGCCCCACGAGCACTTGCTCCCCAACCAGACAGGACCCACGTCGTGGCTTCCACGTGACGGGACAGCGGGTCAGAGAACCGATCAGAGACCCCCACACATGGCCACAGCCACACGGCTGTGTACACCCCCCAGGGCACCAGGGCAGGAGGACATGAGGGCTGTGCACAGGCCACGGGGACACACAGAACAGACACACACATGGACACACAGTGAAACACAAGGACACACATGTGAATACACAGGGCCACATGGACACACAGGGACATACGTGACATGCACAAGCACATGTGAACACATGGGGATACCCATGTGACTATACATGTGAACACAAGGACACAAAGACATATGCAGGCACACATGTAAACATACATGGATACACAGCCACATCTGGACACATATAGACACATGTGGCCACACAGGAACACACACGTGGACACACACGTGGGTACACAGGGGCACAAAGGGACATGCGCAGACATACACATGAATATACAGGGTTACAGAGACACGTGGGCACACAGAGAGACACACGTGAACACATAGGAATACACAGACACACATGGACACAGGAAACAAGCGGGTGCACATGTGAACATACAGGGTTACACAGACACGTGGATGCAGAGGGACAGACACACACGTGGACGCACTCTTGGGCACACAGGGGTGCACACGTGGAGGCACATGTGTGAACACGCAGATATGCGTACACGCAGACACAGGGACACACGGACATTGGTCCTGTGTCTGGAAACCGGGTGGCCTGGCCAGCTCAGCCCCCCGCTCCGGGAGCACGGCCTGGGGGGGTCCAGTGTGCACCTGGGCTTTGTGCCGGGGCCAGGGGGGGGGGCGCATGGCGCCCGGGCACTGCCCCTCTCACCCGCGTTCCCAGGGCCTCCCCAGACTCCCCTCCTGCGCCGCCCGGCCCGGCCCCTGCCCCCACCGCCGGCGGGTTTGGGAGTGAAATTCAAGCCCCTGTTTGCTCCGTGACACTTCACTCAGCGCGGGGCGCTTTGAAAGTGCCGGGGGTGGGGGCCAGAGCCTGTCTAACAGCCTCTCTAAGCCCCTTTCTCAAAAGCAGGAAATCGGGCTGGGCCAAAGGTAAACACATTCCAGCCTGCAGCCCCCAGCTCCGCGGAGGCTCCGGGCGGGCGGGCGGCCTGTTCCCAGCCGGGCGGGCGGGGCTCAACCTGCACGCAGCCAGGCCTTGGCCGTGCCCCCCCCCCCCCGCCCCCGCCCCAGGGTTCCCGCAGGCGCTCGGTGCCCCCAGGCCCCACTGCCAGAAGCAGAGGCCAGCGCGGCCGCCCAGGTGCATCCAGTGGGGGAGGTGGGGGTCACTGGGGGCCTCAGCACCCCCTCTCGCCATACTCCACCCCGTGCACCTTTCCCAGAGGCCTCCAGGCCCGGGGGGAAGCCCAGAGTGTCACCGTGACGTGGCGTGTGTCCGCAGGGACCAGGGCAGGGTCCCAGCTCCCCCAGGAGCCGCCCTGCGGACCCCCGGACGCCTGAGGGCTGGCCCCCTTCCTAGGGGTCCAATTCCTGGTGTTCATGTCCCCCCTCGCTCCGTCCCCACCCATGGGGCCACCCTCGAGGTGCCCACGCCGCCCCCACCGCCGGGCGGCGGTGTCAGGAAGGCCAAGTGCAGCCCTAAGGCTGACAGCGAGTGGGTGGGGTCCTCGCCCCCACAGAGCCCACTCGGGTGTCGGGGGACTGGCGGCCGGGGGAGGAGCAGCAGCACCCGGCCCCCGCGGCGGCCTCCGGGGGACGTGGGGGACCCAGGAGCTCCTTTCTGAGCGGCCTTTGCCCCCTGTGCACTGTCCGGGGAAGCAGGAGGGCCGTGGCCCCCATGCTGGGCCAGGCCGGACCGGGGCCTGGGTGGCCTGGGCGGGAAGAGGTGGGTTTCTCAGGCCCCTGCATCCTGGGCTGGAGGGGCCAGGCCTCCGGCCGGGGGAGGGGTTCCCAGGCTTCCCTATCGGCCTTTATCTGGAGCAGAGCATTTCCTGGCTCTGAGCACCGGGAGGGGCCCAGGACCCCCGGCTCCTTCCCAACAGCTGCTTCCTCCTGTTCCAGCCCCGCCAGGGGCCCCAGCTGGGAGGCCCGGGGCTCAGAGCGGAGCGCCCGCCAGCCCAGCCGGGAGGCCCCAACCAGGGCGGGGGCTGCATCACCCCCCATCCCAGGGCCTCAGTGCGAGACCCTCGGCTTCCTTACCTCCTGGTACCCCTCACCGCCCCCACCCTGTCCCCCATCTTCTCCTCCTCCCCTCCCTCCGCTCTTCACTCACCACCCCCTCTGCCTGCCTCCCTCCCCCCTCCCTGCTCCCTCTCCCTCTGCCTGCTCCCTCCCCCTCCGAGGCCTCTCTCCACCTCCGCCTGCCTGCCTGCACCCTCCCCCTCCCTATCCCCTGCCCCCTTTCTGCTTGGCTGGCTGTCACCTGGCTGTGGAGTAGCTCCCCCACCCCGAGCCTCAGGCCGCTGAGCAGAACCTCATGTCTGTTTTGTGTCCCCCCCCCACAGCCCCCAGCTCCCCCACAGCAGTGTGAGTGGGGAGGGACAGCTCTGTGCCCCCTGTGAGCTCGAAGCCCCCCGAGCCCCCCCGTCCCCATCAAGCCCACTGCCCTAAGATGAGTCCACAAACGAACGCCCCAGCCCAGGCCTTCAGGGTCTGGGGGAGGGAGGCCTGGGGTGTCGCCCAGGAGGCACTTGTATGGCTTCAAGAGACTTAGGGGGGCCCCACCCTCTCATGACTGAGCACCCCCATCTCTTCACCACCCCCAGCCCCACCCCTCCCTGCAGGGACCCCTGGTCCCACAGCCTCGCAGGAGTCCCACCCACTTCCTAGGACCCGCCGCCCACACCACTGTGTGACCCCCCACCCCTCGTGTTTTCTCATGTTCTCGTATGTTTCCCCATGTGCCCCCGCCCCTATGCCCTGTTCATGTGCCCCCGCCCATTGCCACGGCGCAAGGAGGACACGCTGAGACCAAATGCTGGAACGGATTTATTGATGATGCCCGGCTTCTGGTGAAGCCGGGTGAGGAGGGACACGGGCAAGACGCACAGTGCTGTGCTCAGTGCTCCTGGTGGGCGGAGCGTCCAGACTAGGGAGGGGGGGGCAGGGCCCCACGCACTCTGCCGCACCCAGCACCCCCAGTGACGGAGGGCGGGGGCGCTGGGGCGGCACCGGCCCAAGGAGGCCGGCACACTCGGCAGTGGCTCACACACATGCTCACGCACACGCTCACGCACACGCTCAGAGACTCAGGCGGTCCGGGACCCCAAACCAGTGCAAACGACTTATAGTGCAAATTGAATCAGGGGGTTGTGGGGACGCGGAGTCCCGGATGCTGAGCGGCTGAGCCAGGGACAGAGAAAGAAGGAAAGAAGGGAGCAGAGAGAGAAAAGTCGGAAAAGAAGGAGGAGGGGGGGGTGCTGGTGGCGGGCGGCTGGGGTGGTCTCCAGCCCCGGCTGGGGCGCGGCCAAGATGGTGTCGCCGTGGGGGCAGGTGCTGCCGTGGGGGCTGCTCGCTTCCGGTGGTGCTGGTGTTGCCGATCTCGGTCCTTTGGCTTATCCTGCGGGCAGAGAGACAGGGCGTGAGGGCGGGGCCAGGCTGGGCGGGCAGAAGCTTCCGGAAGGGGCGCCCGCGCTCACCTTCGGAGCCGATTCCTGAGACGGGTTGTGTGGTGGTTCTAAGTGCAGCATATTCTCGAGTCAGAGCTAGAAGGACTTGAAGAAGTCCGGGGTCCGAGGCCCAGGCGTGAGCTGGGTAGCACCATTTCTGCGGGGGGAGGGGCGGGGGCGGGGACAGAGTGAGTGCCAGCCCTGGCCCCATGCCACCTGCCCGTGCGGGGGGCGGGGGGGGTGCTCACCTTGTCATCTGGAGGGTTCTGAGGTCCCGAGGGCAGAGTTGTGTGGGCTCCTTCCGGAAAGCAAAGGACAGAGACCAGCTGGGCGCTGCGCTCCCCACGGCCCCGGCCGGGATGGTCTACGGGAGAAGAGACAGGTCAGGCGTGAGGTGACACCGCCTGTGGGTCTGGGAGCCACGCCCTGCACCTGCACTGACCTGGGAGGCCCGGCGCTCCGCTCCCTTCTCGCCGTCACACCGGACCGTGTCATGTCGCTCTGCGCACCTCCTGGCGCCCGGCCTCCGTGGCCGGCGGGCACGTTGTCACCCCCACTGAGACCTGGCTGGGAGAGAGCAGAGGGCGCGGGTTAGTGGCTGGGCTGAGGCCGCGGGGGGGCGGGGGTCAGGCTGAAGGGCGGGTGGACCGGACACTCACCTGGTCTCCGATCGAACGCGGAGGAGGCGCCGATTCCTGCTCCGTCGTCGCCCGCGGCCCGCCTTGGCCACGGCTCCGGAGCCAGCACCCGCCTCGCTCGCTCGCTCGCTCGCTGCCAGGCCGCTGCGCCTCGCCCCTGCCTGCGCCCTGATCCCCCCCCTCGCACACACGCCGCCCTGCCCGCCTCGCCTAGTCTGGTCCTGCCTGTATCCTTGACTCCCCTGGATGCTGAACTGTCTATCCCCCCGTCCCAGGGGCCGCACGGGGACGGACTGTCCCCCCGCGCCACCCCCGGGTCACAGTGCCACGTGGAACGGCGCCCACGCGGGCCCCGCAGCCTCCTTGCTGCAGACATCTCTGGCGCCCGCACCTGCGCCGTTCCCTCTGGTGACGCCCCTCCGCACTGCGCCCTCGTTCTCGCTCTCCTGCCCTCGAGGCTCCGGCGGCCGCGACGCGGGCCGGAGCCGCTCCTGTGCCTGCTCCTGAGTGGGTTACAGTGGGTGTGGTAGCGGCTGGGGACCCTGCTGAGTCCCCCTGCTCATCCTGTCCTGTCTGACCGGGCCTGGGGTGTCCGTGCAGGCGGTGGGCTCCTGCGGGCCCTCTGTCCTCTCCCTCGCCGGCAGCCCCCTCGTCTCGCTCCGCCCTCTGGAAGCGCGCTCTGCACCTGGGCGGGCCGCGGCCCCCCAGCCTGCGCGGTCTCGGCAACCCCCGAGACGATGTCACCTGTGCTACCGTCTGCCTTCCTCCTGCCGCTCTGCCGGGCGGGCGGCCGCTTCCCCCCGCGGTCCTCGCTCCCCGGAACCTCCTGGTTGCAGAAGGCCGGGGCGGCGAGGCCGCGAGGGGAAGGGACTCACCTGCCCGGCAGACCGCCGTCCTCAGCTGCCGTGGCTGCCAGCTACTCCTCGGCCCAGGCCCGGCGACCCCTCTGCATCTCCAGCTCCCCCGTGTCCACCAGCCGCCACGTCCTGAAACCAAAATTGACCGGGATGAATGCCTGGCTCCCCCTTCTCTCCTCCGCACCCCTGGCCGAGGCCCTTCACACCCCACGCCGCACTCCTGCGGCGCGTCCGGGCCCCGCCAGCCCCTCAACGCCATCGCCTCTCCTGCCAGACTCCAGATGTCCAAGGTGATCCTTGGCCCACGCAATCTTCCCACCCCAGCGCCCCATCTTCCCCTGGTTTCCCCGGCACCCCAGCTTCCCTGGTTACCCCTCGGCTCCCCCGCTTCCCCAGTTCCCCCAGTTTCCCCCGGGCTCCCCCATCCTACCCCCACCCCCACCCGCGCCCTGTCCCGGACCTTAGCCCGGGCTTTTTCTAACAGGGCTGGCCCCGCCCAGAATTCCCGCCCCAGCTCTGCCAGCCAATCAAAGCAGAGACCGTTCTTGGGGCCACCGCCAGGCCCACCTCCTACTGGGACGGTCCAGCGCACGTACCTCACCCCATCGAAATTCTCCGAAGACAGCTCCCGCGCCCCTCCCCTGGCAGCCGACACAGGGTTGGCATTGTCCCCAAACACCCCCTCCGGGTGAGACAGGGGCTCCCTCAGGGCTGACCGCGGGGCCCTGGGTGGGCACCACGCTCAGGCATAGGGTTCCCGGCGGAACCCGCGGACAGGGGTGGCACTCGGAGCCGCGCGGCCGCCTCCGTGTTAAGACCACACGCTCGCCCCCACGCCCTGGGACCCCCGGGTTCAGGCGGTGGGGAGTGTGGGCGGGGGTCAGGGCTCGGTGGGCACCAGCGGCTCCGCGGGCCAGGTGGACAGCCCATCGCCCGCTCACGCGCCGGCTCCCTGACCACGGTTTCGGCTGCAGTGGCGCTTCCGCGGGGCAGGCTCCCATTGCGGGGCACACGGGTCCCCCCACACTCCGTCCAGTGGACGCGCACGCCCGCGGGGCCCCACGGCTCCCAGGTGCCCACCGGGACGCCCCCTGTAGCTCACGGCTCTGTCCCCACCGCCTCACACCCTCCCGCCCGCGGCTCAGCCGCCGGTTCAGGAACAGAACAAAGACGCGAGCTCTGAGTCCCGCCGCCGGGCGCCCGGGCTGTCCCGAGCACGGAGCGCCCTTGACCGTGTGGAGGGGGTTGGGCTCCTGAGTCCAATGCTGTGCCCGCCACGTCTCGGCGTGGGCGCCACGGAGAGGGTCCCGCCGGGCAGGAGACCAGGACTCGGCAGGACCCGAGGGGAACCTCGGCGGACCTCACCAGGAAGTGGGGGTGCGCCAGCCAAACCCGACCCCAGCCTTTGTCATGGGTGAACCCGGGATTGACTGTAGAAAACCCCAGACTTAGCCACGGGTGGACCTCGACTTGAGGACGAGGCCGATCCCCACAGTTGCCCGAAAGAGGACCCCAAACCGGAGCCTCGGCCGGTGCTGCCACCTCGCGGCCACGGCTGCCCCCACAGCTGCCACGGATCTGCCCCAAGCAGAGTGGCGATCCGCTCACGGGTGGGCACCCACACCCAGGGGAGGACCCCCAAATCTTGTGCTCAGCAGGGCAGCCCTCAGGACCCTGCGCCGCGAGCGGCCCGTGGGAAGGGTCTCCCGCGGAGACCGAGGTTCGCGGCATCCGGGCCGGGGATCGCTCAGGCAGTGACGATCGCCTAAGTCTTGCCTCGTTCTCCCAGCGTCACCTTAGCCGGCCCTGACGCAGATGGGGAGTCCTGGGGGGCTCAGACAGGCACCCCGTCTCCCTGAGGACTCTCATCAGCCACCACGGCATCAAGTGTGAGGGGACCGGGGACCTCGCACGATACACGACACAGGGAGACCCGGGAGGCTACACGGGCGAACCCCCGACAACTGTGGGCAGAGGGGACACTGCGCGGGGGACACAGCGAGCAGGGGGACCAACCCCGGCAACTGTTGGCCGATTGGGGACACGGAGCGTGGACACAGGGGGGTCCATCCAGGACCTTTGCAGGAGGCCGTGAGACACGGCGTGCGCGACCCGGGGACACGGCGCGGCAAAACCCGGCACGTTCCGCGTGCGCACCCTCGGCAGCCTCGGCGCCGATGTCTGAGCCGGCACTGCCACCTCGCGGTCACCGCCGGCTGCCGAACCGCCGCTGCCTGGGCGCCGCGTGGGCCGTGCTGAGGGCCCGCGGGCATCGTCCAAGACCCAGGTGGACGAGCCCGAAATGCCTTGCGCTCAGCCCTGCCGCCCCCAGGACCCGGTGCTGCCGCAGGGCGAGTGCGGTCGGCTCCCTGTTGTCTCGGGCTCCCTGCCACGCGGCTCCGGTCCTGCCCTCGTCACTGCAGGACATGGGCACCACGATTCCCAGTGTCACGCATCTCCCTGGCCTTGGGGCCACGCAACCACGGAGCCACGGTTCTCTGGTGCCGTGAGGATTCCACTCCCAGCAGCGCGTGGGCTCCAGGGCAGACCCAGCCCACCAGTCGAGAGGTTCCACTCCAGGCACAGACTCCAGAGCGCGGGGCAATGGGCTGCACCCCTCTGCACCCTAGCCCCTCAGGAACCCCAACCTTCAACGACACCCCAAGACCCTGAAGTCTGGTGCGCCCACCTAGGCGGCTCACGGCCGTCAGCAGGACCCTCCGCGGCAGCAGAGGGCGGAGGCGGCACGCCCAGGCTTTAGCATCTCAATCACCTGAGAATGGAGATGCTAATGGCCCCTTAGCCCCGAGGCTCTGAGTCCTCCCCTTGGAGGCAGGAGCAGGTAGACCAGAGGCCCAGAGCTGGGGGTCGGGGCTCAGCCCAGGACTAGGTGGCACGTGTCCTTCATCGAGTGGAAGGTGCGAGTTCCACAACACGGCACTGGGTGCCACGGAGGTGGGGCCGTGGCCGTGGGGCTGCGGGGATGACCCGGTCTTGTGCTTAAGGGGGGCTCAGGTGAGTGCCCCAGTTCCCAGAAGTCCCTCGTGGACACTGAGTATCAGGCCTGGGCAGACCTGGGTCGCGGAGCCGGTGAACCCCAACTTTTGCCGCCACGTGTGAGTCGCGGCTGCCACCTCGCGGCCACGGCGGTCTCCACACACACAGCTGATCCCGCACACTCAGGGCTGCGGTCCGCTTTGGGGTCCGCGCCCAGAGCGAGTAGAGGACCCTGAGATTCTTCTGTGCTGGACGGGGCACCCCCAGGACCCTGCGCCACGAGCGGCTCGTGGGAAGGGTCTCCCGCGGAGACCGAGGTTCGCGGCATCTGGGCCGGGGATCGCTCAGGCAGTGACGATCGCCTAAGTCTTGCCTCGTTCTCCCAGCGTCACCTTAGCCGGCCCTGACGCAGATGGGGAGTCCTGGGGGGCTCAGACAGGCACCCAGTCTCCCTGAGGACTCTCATCAGCCACCACGGCATCAAGTGGGAGGGGACCGGGGACCTCGCACGATACACGACACAGGGAGACCCGGGAGGCTACACGGGCGAACCCCGACAACTGTGGGCAGAGGGGACACTGCGCGGGGGACACGGCGAGCAGGGGGACCAACCCCGGCAACTGTTGGCCGATTGGGGACACGGAGCGGGGGACACAGGGGGGACCACACAGGACCTTTGCAGGAGGTCGTGGGACACGGCATGCGCGACCCGGGGACACGGCGTGGCAAAACCCGGCACGTTCCGCGGGCGCACCCTCGGCAGCCTGGTCGCCGATGTCTAAGCCGGCACTGCCACCTCGCGGTCACCGCCGGCTGCAGAACCGCCGCTGCCTGGGCGCCGCGTGGGCCGTGCAGAGGGTCCGCGGGCATCGTCCAAGACCCAGGTGGACGAGCCCGGAATGCCTTGCGCTCAGCCCTGCCGCCCCCAGGACCCGGTGCTGCCGCAGGGCGAGTGCGGTCGGCTCCCTGTTGTCTCGGGCTCCCTGCCACGCGGCTCCGGTCCTGCCCTCGTCACTGCAGGACATGGGCACCACGATTCCCAGTGTCACGCATCTCCCTGGCCTTGGGGCCACGCAACCACGGAGCCACGGTTCTCTGGTGCCGTGGGGATTCCACTCCCAGAAGCGCGTGGGCTCCAGGGCAGACCCAGCCCACCAGTCGGGAGGTTCCACTCCACGCACAGACCCCAGAGCACGGGGCGAAGGACTGCACCCCCTCTGCACCCTGGCCCCTCAGGAACCCCAACCTTCAACGACACCCCAAGACCCTGGAGTCTGGTGCGCCCACCTAGGCGACTGCGCGGCCGTCAGCAGGACCCTCCGCGGCAGCAGGGGGAGGAGGCGGTACGCCCAGGCTTTAGCATCTCAATCACCTGACAATGGAGATGCTAATGGCCCCTTAGCCCCGAGGCTCTGAGTCCTCCCCTTGGAGGCAGGAGCAGGTAGACCAGAGGCCCAGAGCTGGGGGTCGGGGCTCAGCCCAGGACTAGGTGGCACGTGTCCTTCATCGAGTGGAAGATGCGAGTTCCACGCCACGGCACTGGGTGCCACGGAGGTGGGGCCGTGGCCGTGGAGCTGCGGGGATGACCCGGTCTTGTGCTTAAGGGGGCTCAGGTGAGTGCCCCAGTTCCCGGAAGTCCCTCGTGGACACTGAGTATCAGGCCTAGGCGGACCTGGGTCGCGGAGCCGGTGAACCCCAACTTTTGCAGCCACGTGTGAGTCGTGGCTTCCACCTCACGGCCACGGCGGTCTCCACACACACAGCTGATCCCGCACACTCAGGGCTGCGGTCCGCTTTGGGTTCTGCGCCCAAAGCAAGTAGAGGACGCTGAGATTCTTCTGTGCTGGACGGGGCACCCCCAGGACCCTGCGCCACGAGCGGCTCGTGGGAAGGGTCTCCCGCGGAGACCGAGGTTCGCGGCATCCGGGCCGGGGATCGCTCAGGCAGTGACGATCGCCTAAGTCTTGCCTCGTTCTCCCAGCATCACCTTAGCCGGCCCTGACGCAGATGGGGAGTCCTGGGGGGCTCCGACAGGCACCCCGTCTCCCTGAGGCCTCTCATCAGCCACCACGGCATCAAGTGTGAGGGGATCGGGGACCTCGCACGATACACGACACAGGGAGACCCGGGAGGCTACACGGGCGAACCCCCGACAACTGTGGGCAGAGGGGACACTGCGCGGGGGACACGGCGAGCAGGGGGACCAACCCCGGCAACTGTTGGACGATTGGGGACACGGAGCGGGGGACAAGGGGGGTCCATCCAGGACCTTTGCAGGAGGTCGTGGGACACGGCATGCGCGACCCGGGGACACGGCGTGGCAAAACCCGGCACGTTCCGCGGGCGCACCCTCGGCAGCCTGGTCGCCGATGTCTAAGCCGGCACTGCCACCTCGCGGTCACCGCCGGCTGCAGAACCGCCGCTGCCTGGGCGCCGCGTGGGCCGTGCAGAGGGTCCGCGGGCATCGTCCAAGACCCAGGTGGACGAGCCCGAAATGCCTTGCGCTCAGCCCTGCCGCCCCCAGGACCCGGTGCTGCCGCAGGGCGAGTGCGGTCGGCTCCCTGTTGTCTCGGGCTCCCTGCCACGCGGCTCCGATCCTGCCCTCGTCACCCCAGGACACGGGCCCCGCGATTCCCAGTGTCACGTATCTCCCTGGCCTTGGGGCCACGCAACCACGGAGACACGGTTCTCTGGTGCCGTGAGGATTCCACTCCCAGCAGCGCGTGGGCTCCAGGGCAGACCCAGCCCGCCAGTGGGGAGGTACCACATTACGCACAGACTCCAGAGCACGGCGCGAGGGACTGCACCCCCTCAGTGCCCTGGCCCCTCAGGAACTCCAATCTTCAAGACACCCCAAGTCCCTGGAGTCTGGTGCGCCCACCTAGGCGACTGCGCGGCCGTCAGCAGGACCCTCCGCGGCAGCAGGGGGAGGAGGCGGTACGCCCAGGCTTTAGCATCTCAATCACCTGACAATGGAGATGCTAATGGCCCCTTAGCCCCGAGGCTCTGAGTCCTCCCCTTGGAGGCAGGAGCAGGTAGACCAGAGGCCCAGAGCTGGGGGTCGGGGCTCAGCCCAGGACTAGGTGGCACGTGTCCTTCATCGAGTGGAAGATGCGAGTTCCACGACATGGCTCTGAGTGCCACGGAGGTGGGGCCGTGGCCGTGGGGTCTCAGGGATGACCCCATCTTGGGCTTAAGGGGGACTCGGAGAATGTCCCGCATCCCGAATGTCCCTCGTGGACACTGTCTCAGGCCACTTTGGACCTGGGTCACATGATAGGTGAACCCCGACTTTGCCGCCACGTGTGAGTCACGGCTGCCATCTCGCGGCCACGGCGGTCTCCACACACAACTGATCCCGCACACTCAGGGGTATGACCAGCACCCGGGTCCGCGCCCAAAGTAAGTAGAGGACCCTGAGATTCTTCTGTGCTGGACGGGGCACCCCCAGGACCCTGCGCCACGAGTGGCCCGTGGGAAGGGTCTCCCGCGGAGACCGAGGTTCGCGGCATCCGGGCCGGGGATCGCTCAGGCAGTGAGGATCGCCTAAGTCTTGCCTCGTTCTCCCAGCGTCACCTGAGCCGGCCCTGACGCAGATGGGGAGTCCTGGGGGGCTCAGACAGGCACCCCGTCTCCCTGAGGACTCTCATCAGCCACCACGGCATCAAGTGTGAGGGGATCGGGGACCTCGCACGATACACGACACAGGGAGACCCGGGAGGCTACACGGGCGAACCCCGACAACTGTGGGCAGAGGGGACACTGTGCGGGGGACACGGCAAGCAGGGGGACCAACCCCGGCAACTGTTGGCCGATTGGGGACACGGAGCGGGGGACACAGGGGGGACCACACAGGACCTTTGCAGGAGGTCGTGGGACACGGCGTGCGCGACCCGGGGACACGGCGCGGCAACACCCGGCACGTTTCCCGGGCGCACCCTCGGCAGCCTCGGCGCCGATGTCTGAGCCGGCACTGCCACCTCGCTGTCACCGCCGGCTGCCCAACCGCCGCTGCCTGGGCGCCGCGTGGGCCGTGCTGAGGGCCCGCGGGCATCGTCCAAGACCCAGGTGGACGAGCCCGAAATGCCTTGCACTCAGCCCTGCCGCCCCCAGGACCCGGTGCTGCCGCAGGGCGAGTGCGGTCGGCTCACGCGGCTCCGGTCCTGCCCTCGTCACTGCAGGACACGGGCCCCGCGATTCCCAGTGTCACGCATCTCCCTGGCCTTGGGGCCACGCAGCCACGGAGCCACGCTTCTCTGGTGCCGTGAGGATTCCACTCCCAGCAGCGCGTGGGCTCCAGGGCAGACCCAGCCCACCAGTCGGGAGGTTCCACTCCACGCACAGACCCCAGAGCGCGTTGCAAGGGGCCGCACACCCTCTGCACCCTGGTCCCTTAGGAACTCCAATCTTCAAGACACCCCAAGACCCTGGAGTCTGGTGCGCCCACCTAGGCGGCTGCGAGGCCGTCAGCAGGACCCTCGCGGCAGCAGAGGGAGGAGGCAGCACGCCCAGGTCTTTAGCATCTCAATCACCTGAGAATGGAGATGCTAATGGCCCCTTAGCCCCGAGGCTCTGAGTCCTCCCCTTGGAGGCAGGAGCAGGTAGACCAGAGGCCCAGAGCTGGGGCTTGGGGCTCAGCCCAGGACTAGGTGGCACGTGTCCTTCATCGAGTGGAAGATGCGAGTTCCACGCCACGGCGCTGGGTGCCACGGAGGTGGGGCCGTGGCCGTGGGGCTGCGGGGATGACCCGGTCTTGTGCTTAAGGGGGGCTCAGGTGAGTGCCCCAGTTCCCAGAAGTCCCTCGTGGACACTGAGTATCAGGCCTGGGCAGACCTGGGTCGCGGAGCCGGTGAACCCCAACTTTTGCCGCCACGTGTGAGTCGCGGCTGCCACCTCGCGGCCACGGCGGTCTCCACACACACAGCTGATCCCGCACACTCAGGGCTGCGGTCCGCTTTGGGGTCCGCGCCCAGAGCGAGTAGAGGACCCTGAGATTCTTCTGTGCTGGACGGGGCACCCCCAGGACCCTGCGCCACGAGCGGCTCGTGGGAAGGGTCTCCCGCGGAGACCGAGGTTCGCGGCATCCGGGCCGGGGATCGCTCAGGCAGTGACGATCGCCTAAGTCTTGCCTCGTTCTCCCAGCGTCACCTGAGCCGGCCCTGACGCAGATGGGGAGTCCTGGGGGGCTCAGACAGGCACCCCGTCTCCCTGAGGACTCTCATCAGCCACCACGGCATCAAGTGTGAGGGGATCGGGGACCTCGCACGATACACTACACGGGGAGACCCGGGAGGCTACACGGGCGAACCCCCGACAACTGTGGGCAGAGGGGACACTGCGCGGGGGACACGGCGAGCAGGGGGACCAACCCCGACCTTTGCAGGAGGTCGTGGGACACGGCGTGCGCGACCCGGGGACACAGCGCGGCAAAACCCGGCACGTTCCGCGGGCGCACCCTCGGCAGCCTGGGCGCCGATGTCTGAGCCGGCACTGCCACCTCGCGGTCACCGCCGGCTGCAGAACCGCCGCTGCCTGGGCGCCGCGTGGGCCGTGCTGAGGGCCCGCGGGCATCGTCCAAGACCCAGGTGGACAAGCCCGAAATGCCTTGCGCTCAGCCCTGCCGCCCCCAGGACCCGGTGCTGCCGCAGGGCGAGTGCGGTCGGCTCCCTGTTGTCTCGGGCTCCCTGCCACGCGGGCTCCGATCCTGCCCTCGTCACCCCAGGACACGGGCCCCGCGATTCCCAGTGTCACGCATCTCCCTGGCCTTGGGGCCACGCAACCACGGAGCCACGGTTCTCTGGTGCCGTGAGGATTCCACTCCCAGCAGCGCGTGGGCTCCAGGGCAGACCCAGCCCGCCAGTCGGTAGGTACCACTCCACGCACAGACCCCAGAGCGTGTTGCAAGGGGCCGCACACCCTCTGCACCCTGGTCCCTCAGGAACCCCAACCTTCAACGACACCCCAAGACCCTGAAGTCTGGTGCGCCCACCTAGGCGGCTCACGGCCGTCAGCAGGACCCTCCGCGGCAGCAGAGGGAGGAGGCGGCGCGCCCAGGTTTTAGCATCTCAATCACCTGAGAATGGAGATGCTAATGGCCCCTTAGCCCCGAGGCTCTGAGTCCTCCCCTTGGAGGCAGGAGCAGGTAGACCAGAGGCCCAGAGCTGGGGGTCGGGGCTCAGCCCAGGACTAGGTGGCACGTGTCCTTCATCAAGTGGATAATGCGAGTTCCACGCCACGGCGCTGGGTGCCACGGAGGTGGGGCCGTGGCCGTGGGTTCTCAGGGATGACCCCATCTTGGGTTTAAGGGGGACTCGGGGAATGTCCCGCATCCCGAATGTCCCTCGTGGACACTGTCTCAGGCCTCTGTGGACCTGGGTTACAGGATAGGTGAACCCAGACTTTTGCCGCCACGTGTGAGTCACGGCTGCCACCTCGCGGCCACGGCGGTCTCCACACACAGCTGATCCCGCACACTCAGGGCTGCGGTCCGCTTTGGGTTCTGCGCCCAAAGTAAGTAGAGGACCCTGAGATTCTTCTGTGCTGGACGGGGCACCCCCAGGACCCTGCGCCACGAGCGGCCCGTGGAAAGGGTCTCCCGCGGAGACCGAGGTTCGCGGCATCTGGGCCGGGGATCGCTCAGGCAGTGACGATCGCCTAAGTCTTGCCTCGTTCTCCCAGCGTCACCTTAGCCGGCCCTGACGCAGATGGGGAGTCCTGGGGGGCTCAGACAGGAACTCCGTCTCCCTGAGGACTCTCATCAGCCACCACGGCATCAATTGTGAGGGGGACCGGGGACCTCGCACGATACACGACACAGGGAGACCCGGGAGGCTACACGGGCGAACCCCCGACAACTGTGGGCAGAGGGGACACTGCGCGGGGGACACGGCGAGCAGGGGGGACCAACCCGGACCTTTGCAGGAGGTCGTGGGACACGGCGTGCGCGACCCGGGGACACGGCGCGGCAAAACCCGGCACGTTCCGCGTGCGCACCCTCGGCAGCCTCGGCGCCGATGTCTGAGCCGGCACTGCCACCTCGCGGTCACCGCCGGCTGCAGAACCGCCGCTGCCTGGGCGCCGCGTGGGCCGTGCTGAGGGCCCGCGGGCATCGTCCAAGACCCAGGTGGACGAGCCCGACATGCCTTGCGCTCAGCCCTGCTGCCCCCAGGACCCGGTGCTGCCGCAGGGCGAGTGCGGTCGGCTCCCTGTTGTCTCGGGCTCCCTGCCACGCGGCTCCGGTCCTGCCCTCGTCACTCAAGGACACGGGCCCCGCGATTCCCAGTGTCACGCATCTCCCTGGCCTTGGGGCCACGCAGCCACGGAGCCACGGTTCTCTGGTTCCGTGAGGATTCCACTCCCAGCAGCGCGTGGGCTCCAGGGCAGACCCAGCCCGCCAGTCGGGAGGTACCACTCCACGCACAGACCCCAGAGCGCGGGGCGAGGGACTGCACCCCCTCAGTGCCCTGGCCCCTTAGGAACTCCAATCTTCAAGACACCCCAAGACCCTGGAGTCTGGTGCGCCCACCTAGGCGGCTGCGAGGCCGTCAGCAGGACCCTCCGAGGCAGCAGAGGGCGGAGGCAGCAAGCCCAGGTCATTAGCATCTCAATCACCTGACAATGGAGATGCTAATGGCCCCTTAGCCCCGAGGCTCTGAGTCCTCCCCTTGGAGGCAGGAGCAGGTAGACCAGAGGCCCAGAGCTGGGGGTCGGGGCTCAGCCCAGGACTAGGTGGCACGTGTCCTTCATCGAGTGGATGATGCGAGTTCCACGCCACGGCGCTGAGTGCCACGGAGGTGGGGCCGTGGCCGTGGGTTCTCAGGGATGACCCAATCTTGGGCTTAAGGGGGACTCGGGAATGTCCCGCATCCAGAATGTCCCTCGTGGACACTATCTCAGGCCTCTGTGAACCTGGGTCACAGGATAGGTGAACCCCGACTTTTGCCGCCACGTGTGAGTCACGGCTGCCATCTCGCGGCCACGGCGGTCTCCACACACAACTGATCCCGCACACTCAGGGCTGTGACCAGCACCCGGGTCCGCGCCCAAAGCAAGTAGAGGACCCTGAGATTCTTCTGTGCTGGACGGGGCACCCCCAGGACCCTGCGCCACGAGCGGCCCGTGGGAAGGGTCTCTCGCGGAGACCGAGGTTCGCGGCATCTGGGCCGGGGATCGCTCAGGCAGTGACGATCGCCTAAGTCTTGCCTCGTTCTCCCAGCGTCACCTTAGCCGGCCCTGACGCAGATGGGGAGTCCTGGGGGGCTCAGACAGGCACCCGTCTCCCTGAGGCCTCTCATCAGCCACCACGGCATCAAGTGTGAGGGGATCGGGGACCTCGCACGATACACTACACGGGGAGACCCGGGAGGCTACACGGGCGAACCCCCGACAACTGTGGGCGCGGGGGACACGGCGAGCAGGGGGACCAACCCCGGCAACTGTTGGACGATTGGGGACACGGAGCGGGGGACAAGGGGGGTCCATCCAGGACCTTTGCAGGAGGTCGTGGGACACGGCGTGCGCGACCCGGGGACACGGCGCGGCAACACCCGGCACGTTCCGTGGGCGCACCCTCGGCAGACTCGGCGCCGATGTCTGAGCCGGCACTGCCACCTCGCGGTCACCGCCGGCTGCCGAACCGCCGCTGCCTGGGCGCCGCGTGGGCCGTGCTGAGGGCCTGCGGGCATCGTCCAAGACCCAGGTGGACGAGCCCGAAATGCCTTGCGCTCAGCCCTGCCGCCCCCAGGACCCGGTGCTGCCGCAGGGCGAGTGCGGTCGGCTCCCTGTTGTCTCGGGCTCCCTGCCACGCGGCTCCGGTCCTGCCCGTCACCCCAGAACACGGGCCCCGCGATTCCCAGTGTCACGCATCTCCCTAGCCTTGGCCGCAGCCACGGAGCCACGCTTCTCTGGTGCCGTGAGGATTCCACTCCCAGCAGCGCGTGGGCTCCAGGGCAGACCCAGCCCACCAGTCGGGAGGTTCCACTCCACGCACAGACCCCAGAGCGCGGGTCGAGGGACTGCACCCCCTCAGTGCCCTGGCCCCTTAGGAACTCCAATCTTCAAGACACCCCAAGACCCTGGAGTCTGGTGCGCCCACCTAGGCGGCTGCGAGGCCGTCAGCAGGACCCTCGCGGCAGCAGAGGGAGGAGGCAGCACGCCCAGGTCTTTAGCATCTCAATCACCTGAGAATGGAGATGCTAATGGCCCCTTAGCCCCGAGGCTCTGAGTCCTCCCCTTGGAGGCAGGAGCAGGTAGACCAGAGGCCCAGAGCTGGGGCTTGGGGCTCAGCCCAGGACTAGGTGGCACGTGTCCTTCATCGAGTGGAAGATTCAAGTTCTGCGCCACGGCACTGGGTGCCACGGAGGTGGGGCCGTGGCCGTGGAGCTGCAGGGATGACCCGGTATTGTGCTTAATGGGGGCTCGGGTGAGTGCCCCAGTTCCCGGAAGTCCCTCGTGGACACTGAGTATCAGGCCTCTGTGAACCTGGGTCACAGGATAGGTGAACCCCAACTTTTGCCGCCACGTGTGAGTAGCTGCTGCCACCTCGCGGCCATGGCGGTCTCCACACACACAGCTGATCCCGCACACTCAGGGCTGCGGTCCGCTTTGGGTTCTGCGCCCAAAGTAAGTAGAGGACCCTGAGATTCTTCTGTGCTGGACGGGGCACCCCCAGGACCCTGCGCCACGAGCGGCCCGTGGAAAGGGTCTCCCGCGGAGACCGAGGTTCACGGCATCCGGGCCGGGGATCGCTCAGGCAGTGAGGATCGCCTAAGTCTTGCCTCGTTCTCCCAGCGTCACCTGAGCCGGCCCTGACGCAGATGGGGAGTCCTGGGGGGCTCAGACAGGCACCTCGTCTCCCTGAGGCCTCTCATCAGCCACCACGGCATCAAGTGTGAGGGGATTGGGGACCTCGCACGATACACGACACAGGGAGACCCGGGAGGCTACACGGGCGAACCCCCGACAACTGTGGGCAGAGGGGACACTGCGCGGGGGACACGGCGAGCAGGGGGGACCAACCCCGGCAACTGTTGGCCGATTGGGGACACGGAGCGTGGACACAGGGGGGTCCATCCAGGACCTTTGCAGGAGGCCGTGAGACACGGCGTGCGCGACCCGGGGACACGGCGGCAAAACCCGGCACGTTCCGCGGGCGCACCCTCGGCAGCCTCAGCGCCGATGTCTGAGCCGGCACTGCCACCTCGCGGTCACCGCCGGCTGCCGAACCGCCGCTGCCTGGGCGCCGCGTGGGCCGTGCTGAGGGCCCGCGGGCATCGTCCAAGACCCAGGTGGACGAGCCCGGAATGCCTTGCGCTCAGCCCTGCCGCCCCCAGGACCCGGTGCTGCCGCAGGGCGAGTGCGGTCGGCTCCCTGTTGTCTCGGGCTCCCTGCCACGCGGCTCCGGTCCTGCCCTCGTCACTGCAGGACACGGGCCCCGCGATTCCCAGTGTCACGCATCTCCCTGGCCTTGGGGCCACGCAGCCACGGAGCCACGCTTCTCTGGTGCCGTGAGGATTCCACTCCCAGCAGCGCGTGGGCTCCAGGGCAGACCCAGCCCACCAGTCGGGAGGTTCCACTCCACGCACAGACCCCAGAGCGCGGGTCGAGGGACTGCACCCCCTCAGTGCCCTGGCCCCTTAGGAACTCCAATCTTCAAGACACCCCAAGACCCTGGAGTCTGGTGCGCCCACCTAGGCGGCTGCGCGGCCCGTCAGCAGGACCCTCCGCGGCAGCAGAGGGCGGAGGCGGCACGCCCAGGCTTTAGCATCTCAATCACCTGAGAATGGAGATGCTAATGGCCCCTTAGCCCCGAGGCTCTGAGTCCTCCCCTTGGAGGCAGGAGCAGGTAGACCAGAGGCCCAGAGCTGGGGCTTGGGGCTCAGCCCAGGACTAGGTGGCACGTGTCCTTCATCGAGTGGAAGATGCGAGTTCCACGCCACGGCGCTGGGTGCCACGGAGGTGGGGCCGTGGCCGTGGGGCTGCGGGGATGGCCCGGTCCAGGGTTTAGGGGGTCCCGGATGAGTGCCCTTTTTTCTGGCGACTCTCGTGGACACTGCGTGTCAGGCCCTGGCGGACTGTCCACTGGAGCCCTGTCTCCCCCAGGCCTCTGCTCCCTGGGCTGCGGGCTTCTCCGCCCTCAGGTCGTGATGGGCATCTCACCGCTGTCTGTCTCCATGGCAACCGCATCCGGGCAGGAGCAGGATGGGGAGCTGTGGAGCGGCAGCCCAGGAACCCTCCTGCACAGTGAGGCTGCCTCTGGGCCCTGGCCCTGCAGCGGGCATCTCGCCCCTGTGGTGGCTCCACCCTTGATGCCTGCCCTCGGGTTGCTTCCTGACACCGCTGCCCTGGGCCGGGCCAGGCTATTGCACCGCCTGCGAAAACGCCACGGGTGTTCCCGTCACAACCACTGCGCGTCCTGGGGGCCAGCGTGTGCTCCGCTTGCCGCTGGACAGGTGTGCACCCACGGGCTGTCCATCCCGGGGGGCGGGGTTGCTGGCCCTCCGGGGCTGGAGAGAGTTGCTCGCCGGGGAAGGTGACGTCCAGGGCGATCCTCAGCCCCTTCAGCCGCGGGGTGGGTCACAGAGGCCCAGGACGCCGATGATGGGAGGGGGCGGCGGGGCACGCAGGGCCATCTCCCACGCTGATGCCAGTGCTGGTGACTGGGCTCGTTGTAGACTTCGGGGAGGCGCTGGGAGTGGCCCCTGGAGACCCACATGGGGCCCGTGCTCCGTTAGGCTCAGGAGGAGACAAGGCCGTGATCACTGGGTTGCGCAGACTGTGACCGAGCCAGGAGGGGAACACGGCTCGGCCGGCGTGGCGTGGAGGGAAGGAAGGGTTCAGGACGCGGGGCAGACCTCCCAGGGGGCGGAGGCTGGGACACACCGTGGGGCCCGGTAGAGTGCGGGACCCTGGGCCGTGGGGACGCGCTGGTGGCCACCCCGCTGTGCGCCTCTGCCCACACACAGCCACTCCCAGCAAAGCTAGCAAAACCCGGACCCACGTGTGTCACAGCGGCGAGGCTCAGGCCTGCCATCCCCGTGGCCCACGCCTGTGGCCCTGGCCCCGCCCTGCTACCCCCCCCCCCCCGCCCCGTGTCGCTCTCCTGGCCCACCACTCGCTCTCCCGCACCCTCTGAGTCCAGCCAGAACCAGATCTGCAGTGTGACCTCTGTGCACCAGGCCATCACCTCCCACCCTGCCCTGCCAGCCCCGGCCGCACCCGCATCAGGACCGGTGAGCACCCCCTGGTCACCAACCTCCCCCTGGACTCACCTCCCACATGAGACGTGTCTCCCTCCTCCCTTCTCCTGTGGCTTCCAGCATCGGCCCTCGTCTCTGGCTCCTGCCCCTTCTGGCTTTGAAGGTGCCCCGTGCGTCTCAGTGGATAGAGCGCCGGCCTGCAGACTGAATGTCCTGGGTTCGGTTCCAGTCAAGGGCACAAGCCCAGGTTGCGGGCTTGATCCAGTGTGGGGCGTGCAGGAGGCAGCCAGTCAATGATTCTCTCTCATCATTGATGTTTCTATCTCCCTCTCCCTTCCTCTCTGAAATCAATACAAAAACATATTTTTAATATTTTTTTAAAAAGAAAGTGCCCTGGGCCCCGTAAGCCATCCCACTCAGGTGCCAGGTCTCCCGCTCAGGGCCCTGCGCCTCATGGGCACTCACTCCTGCTAGCTCACGGCCACGCCACGCCATCCCGTGCTTCCTCTTTCTGGAACCCCCGGGCACCCAGCGGCAGGAAGGCGCTGGCAGGGCGACAGCGAGGGGCACACCAGCCAAGAGCACCCACCTCTCTGGGCCCCGTCCCCGGGGCTCCCCGGGGGCCACCGTCCTTTCCCAGCACCCTGTCCTGTCCATCATGGCAGCTGACCGCCGCCATCGTCTCTGCCTGGAGCAGCGGTCTCACCCGGACGCTGGCCAGCCCCAAACCCACACCTTCCGGTCTGACGCTCAAAATCCCAGTGCAGGGGGATGCCCCTCATGCCCTGGCCTTTGCCGTTGGAGGTGCTGCCGCCTCCTGGAACGGGGAGACTTCTGTGCTCGCGTTTGTGGGCGTCAGTGCTGAGCAGCTGGCGGGGGGCGGGGGGCGCAGACGCTGTTCTCACTCTGTGTGCCCTTGACTGGAACCGAACCCAGGACATTCAGTCTGCAGGCCGGCGCTGACTGTCATCCTCTCGGTCCCCCGTACAAGCCAATAAAATGTTCCCACAGAAGCGTCCACGTGCCACATTGTGACAGCGTTCTAGTGACCTGCCTCCCTTGCAGCTCAGCGTGGCCACGTGACAGATTTCTGGCCGAAGGGACAGGAGCAGAGGCGCTGGGTGAGGGCTGGCCACCCGTTCGGAGGGCATGACTCTGTCCCGTCTGCCTGCGGGTGGGGCTGTGCCCAGATGGCTGGAGCTGGGGCAGCCCCTGTGGCCCTGGGGCAGCCGTGACGTCCCACAGGCCGGGGGTGGGTGTGTGTGTGGGTGACAGCAGCAGGGACTGGTCTTCGCACAGGCCTGGAGGGTAGAAGGCCAGTCAGGGTGTGGGCAGGCTGGTTCCTTCTGACAAATCAGAGGGAGAAGCCACTCCTGCCCCAGTCCCAGCTCCTGGGGGGACCACCGTCCCGCGTCCCTGAGCTTCAGACACGCCACTCCTGCCTCTGCCTCCACCCTCCCAGGCCATTCCCTCTGTGTCTCCCGGGCTCCACACGCGTGTTCTCTGTGTCCCCTCTTCCTGGGAGTTCAGGGCCCACTTCCGAACGGAAAGACGGGTGCACGGCCAGCTCCTGTCCCTTTGGCCAGAC
The DNA here is from genome assembly GCF_027574615.1 of Eptesicus fuscus. Lineage (NCBI taxonomy): Eukaryota > Metazoa > Chordata > Mammalia > Chiroptera > Vespertilionidae > Eptesicus > Eptesicus fuscus. The sequence continues at coordinate 84,330,937 of NC_072485.1, read as the reverse complement.
GTCAGTCACGTGGCCACACCTAGCTGCAAGGGAGGCTGGTGAAGAGAACCGCGTAGGGTCACATGCTGAGGTACAAATTGGGGGGCACACAATTCAACCCCTAATGGAGCCAAAGAAGGGGGTGGGGTGGGGGGGCAAAGTGGTGCCACTGCTGAGCTGGGCCTGTGATGACCAAAGCAGAGCTGTCAGTGATGGAGGGCCCGGGGCAGTTACAGCGAGGAGCCCGGGGCAGGGCAGCAAGGAGCCCAGGCTCCCTGGAGTCGGGCTGAGGGCCGATGCGGTCATGGCAGGGTCACCACACCCTGGAGGCAGGGGAGCTGGTATATTCTGGAAGGCTGGGGCTAGGCTGACTGGCCGAGGAAGGCCATCTGACCGGCCTGCGTGGCTCAGTGGTTGAGCGTCGACCTATGAACCAGGAGGTCCTGGTTCGATTCCCGGTCACGGCACAGGCCCGGGTTGCAGGCTCAAAACCCCAGTGTGGGGCGTGTGGGAGGCAGCCGATCCATGATTGTCTCTCAGCACTGATGTTTCTATCTCTCTCTGAAATCAATAAAAATAGGCATTTTTTTTTAAAAAAACAGGCCTTTTGCTCTGGTAGTTGGCAGGACACCACTCCGATCTAGAGCAGGACGAGCGAGCTAAGCTGCTGACGGCCGTCTGCAAGTGGAGTGGCCTGGCCGGACGCTGGGCAGGGTCCCTGAGACCCCCCTCTAGGCAGCACCCGCCCTCCGGCATCACCCCAGAGACCCGGAGGACTCGCTGCGGCCGTGCAGCCCAGCTCCCGCGGCCTCGGCCACGAGGCTGCTCCCAGAATGGTGCCCCTAGGTGGCCCGTTGCAGCTCTAGGCCCGGATGTCCATCTGTCCTTGTTCCCAGTGGGCGTGTGGTCCCCAGGCTGCATGGCAGCTGCTACCGGCCCAGCGTACAGCCTCCCGGGCAGCAGGTGAGCAGTGGGCCTGGGTGTGTGGCCTTATGGGAAAGGGGTCTTTCAAACAATATTTATTTATTTATTTTTAATTTCTTTATTGATTAAGGTGTCACATATTTGTCCTCATCCCCCCATTCCCAGCCCACACCCCTCCCCACACATGCCCCCATCCCCCTGTTGTCCTTAACCACTGGTTAGGCTCATATGCTTGCACCCAAGTCCTTTGGTTGATCTCTCCCTTTACCCCCACCCTCCCCTCCCCTCCCTCTGAGGCCCGACAGTCTGATCCATGCCTCCTTGTTTCTGGGTCTGTTCTTGTTCCTCAGTCTATGTTGTTCATTATTTCCCCTAGATGAGTGAGATCATGTGCTATTAGAAATACACTTATAAGAACCGAAAATGAGACAAGCAATAATGGTTATGCTGACAGGCAAATGAATCAGTCTGTAGTGAGTTTCTTTCTGGGCCAACAGTTCTTTTGAGACCCAATTTCAATGTCCAACAGTTCCTTATGTGCACATGTCAGCACTGACATTTCAGTTCTGGATGGTGGACAAATGGTGGCAATGCTGGTCTGACCCTCTCTGGTTTGGTCCTGAGCAACCTGCAGTGACGCACAGCTGCTGACTGCTAGTATGGCAAGGTGACATAAGCGTCTTCCATCTCTGGACTGCTCTCTTCTGTCTTCATGGCTGGAGTAGTCCTGTCAATTCCTCTCTGTTGCCGGAATCCACATGGTCTCGGAGTTGTTTTCTGAAAATATACAAACATATTCTCGACCAAAAGTTAATAAAGGAATATTTTCTATAAATTTGACTGGGGATCCTTTTTCAATTTTTGCCCAAATGATTTTCCTCTGGCTTGTTTTGACACCTTGTGTGTTTTTCATGGGTGTCTTGCTTTTAGCCTTACAATTAATTTTCTAAAGTATTAATTTTCTAGATGTAATTACTTACAGGATATTTTTCCTTACATGATCAAACAATATTTATATCCATTTATTGACTTCAAAGAGGACGGGAGAGGGAGAGAGAGACAGAAACACCAGTGATGAGAGAGAATCATGGATTGGCTGCCTCCTTCCCGCCCTGCCCTGGGGATCAAGCCCCCAACCAGAGCATGTGCCCTGACCGGGAATCAAACCTCGACCTCCTGGTTCAGAGGTCGATACTCAACCACCGAGCCACGCCCACCGGGCAGGAGAAGGGTCTTCATCGTTCTAATTACGGATCTCAAGACTAGGTCCTCCTGGCCATTGGGTCCCAGCAGAAGACTGGAGACGGACTGGGGACTCGCTCGGGCCCATGCCCACCCTTCGCCACCCTTTGCGGCCGGAAGGCTGGTTCTCGCAGTGAGGGTGTGTCGCCATCCTCAACCTGGGGCAGAATCCAGCATGGGCCGGGGGGGGGGGGGGGGGGGGGGGGAGCAGGTGGCCAGTGTCCCATGTGCCCTGAGGCCAGGCCTTGAGGGCTCCTGCAGGCAGGTGTCCCCTGATGTCACCTCTCAGGTGTGCAGCTCTGTCCGTTTCCTCAGGGCTCAGGCCCCTGTGGCCTGCTCGGGGTCGGGCGTGGTACTGCGTCCACATGCGTCCCCCAGAACTGCCCCTCCCGGTGGGAGTCCAGGCAGAGTCCGCCGCTGGAGGGTGTTGCTTGAACGCCGTGGGCTGAGTTGTGGCCCCCGATTTGCTGCTGGCGAGACGAGGAGACCTCGGCTCTTGTCTTCTGGAAGGAAGGAGTCCAGTGAAGGGACAACGTGCAGAAAAGCACAGCAAGAACTTAGTGGCTGCAGCAAAACACTCTCGGGACAGGGAAGCCCCGGAGGGTTCAGGGTAGAAGAAGCAACCGTGAGCCCAGGCCAGGCTGCTCTGGCTCCTGGGAAGTCAGAGAAAAGGGGCCTTGGAGACAGGCTCAGGGGTGAGCCCGGGACGAGCTGCCGCTGCCCGCTGCGCCCCTGGTAGCAAGTCTCATGGGGTCCCTTGAGGGGTTGGAGACGGTGCCTGGGGTGGGAGGGAAGGAGCTGGGGAAGGGAACGGCGTGACGGGCTCCCCCGGGGGATGGTTCACCGGGTCCTTTGCGTTGAGCATATTTCTCTCCTTGCAGGTGGAAGTCTTAGGGGACGACTCAGGGGAGGGTCTCAATAGAATGTTCTCCAGCTTCCAGGGTGCTCTGTCAGGGTCGTGGTCTCCACGGATTGGCTGGCGCCAGGGCAGGGGGTCGCTAGTCAAGGCAGCTGGTCCCAGGGCAGCCACGCAGCTGAGGCCTCGATGCTTTTCCAGGGAGGAAAGGGCAGGGGGTCCAACCGCCGACAGGACGTGCGGGGAGGAAGGTCACCCTGGAGGCGAGGGCCTCGTGTTCCCAGTTTTGTCCGTTGCCAGGCACCCGGGCTTCCCGCCCTGGTGAGCGTCTGACCTGCCCCTGGGCCTTGCTCAGCTCGTGTCTGTCTAACTGCCTGAAACAAACGTTCACGTCAAACCCCCTCCGAGGCAGCGAGGTAGAGACACGGCACAGGGACATCCTTAGGGACAAAGTGCAGGTCCGCCCTGGTTTGTGGGGTGTCCCAGTCACTTCTTCCCGCTTGCAAGCCAGGGACCCCTGGGCCCTCTGCCTCCCCCAGCCCCGATTTCCAGCCTTTTCTTCAGGATGTTCCTCTTGTTCTGGGAGCTGCCTCTTCCTGCACCCCGGAGGCGGTCTGCCCCCCATTTCCCTCAGGGCTCCCTGGCCAGCCCCTCAGGCTCACTTGGACTCCAGCAAGATAATCCCGGGTCCTGCAGCCTGGGCTCCAGGGCTCTGCAGGCACTCCAGCGTCCAGCCCACCAGCGCGCCACGCACCCGCCCATGCACACTGGCCCCACGGGGCTGGCCCAGGCGGGCTTCCTTTCCTTGAGCCCATCCCCCACCCCCAGGGACCATGCCACCTGAATCTCAGCGAGCGGTCAGACCAAGAAAGCACAGAGAACTTTCCAGCCCTCCGCCTGCAGCTCCCCAGCTTCCCGAGCAGGCGTGGCAGGCCCCTCCCCTTCACCAGGCTCCAAGGGACCACTGGATGAGATGGCTGACACTCACGGGAACAGGCACCAAGAGGCCAGGGGTGTATGTGACAGACACATGGGAGGAGGGAGAGCCGACCCTCCGACTGTAGCTGCCTCTCTCTCTACCCGCCAGAAAGGGTTGGTCCTTGAGCCCCTGGCTATGGGTCTGGTTCATAGCTGAGATGTCTGTTGAATGAATGAATGAATGAATAAATGAGTGGATAAAGGAGGGAGTGGTCCCAGCACCTGAGCAGACGCGAGGGGCCGCTGCGGTTCTGGCCGTGACCGTCTCTGAGGGTCCTCCTTGCGGATGGGTGGATGGATGGATGGATGGATGGATGATTGATGGATGGATGGGTGGATGGATGGATGGATAAATGAATGGATGGGTGGATGGATAGATGGATGGGTGGATGGATGGATGGATGGATGGATGGATGGATGGATGGATGAATGGATGGATGGATGGGTGGATGAATGGATGAATGATGGATGATGGGTGGATGGATGGATGGTGGGATGGATGGATGGGTGGATGGATCGATGGATGGATGGATGGATGGATGGATGGATGGTGGATGGGTGGATGGTGGATGGGTAGATGGATGGATGAATGGGTTGGTGCTTACAGAAATGGGAGAAGGTGGCCTGATCTTTCCAAGGGACTGAGATGCTTCCTGGTTCAGGTTCTGAGGGGGATAAGGGCTTCCTGCTCCAGCCACGGCCATGGTTCCTGGCCCTTCTAGAATCCTCTGGCAGCTAATTCTCTATAAAACAAATATTTCAGACATCCCAACTCAGGCCCTCGAGTGGGAGCCTGAGCAGACGGGCCAGAGGCCTGGACACTCTCCCACACCCCCAGATGCACGAGCCCACCACGGCCTCACAGCAGCGTCCACCAGGGACGCAGACCTCCGCCAGGAAAGTGTCAGAGCTGCCGGCCACCTGCCTGGGCCCCCGCTCCTGGGCCCCCGTCCATCCTCCTTGGCAGCTCCCGCCACGGACAGGACATTCCTGAAAGCTGAGGCTACACGTCGGGGGTTTGGAGCTGGGAGGCTGGGAGGCCCACGGCTGTCTCGTGGACGTGCTTCTGCCTCGCGTCCTCCCTCTTCCCCGGCCCCTTGGAGTTGGCCTGGGCGATGGGGAGCTTGTCCTGCTTCCCTTCCCACGATTCACGCCAGGGCCCGTCTGCTCTGGTCTTTCCCCCGCTGTGGCCCCTCTCTGCCCAAGACCCAGCGTGTGAGCTCTGGGCCAATTCGGGCGGGCACCACATCTGCCCTGGCAACCCCAGGCCCCATCACAGTGACCTCCTGGCTGGGCTGCCTCCCGCCTACCCTCTCTCCTCCCCCGGGTCCTGGGGGTGGGCTGCACTGGGCACCTGACTGTCCCTTTGAGTCTTTTCTCCCACCCAGACCACAAGCTCCCTGAGGCAGAGAGGGGGCCCCACAGGGTGGCCAAGGGCAGGCACAGCCCCCCCTGCAAGACCAGGAAGCGGCACCGTGGGGGCAGGAGAGGGCTGGTCAGAGGGCAGAGGGACGGAACAGGGCCGGCGAGGCAGGCGTGGGGACACGGCTTGTGGCCGTGCAGGGAGGCTGTGGCCACAGGAGGGAGTGGTCCCAGCACCTGAGCAGACGCGAGGGGCCGCTGCGGTTCTGGCCGTGACCGTCTCTGAGGGTCCTCCTTGCGGCCCGACCCCGCTACCAGGAGAGGACGTCAGCACTTTCGGGGCGCAGAGTGGACGGTGGGGGCCGGGACCTGCAGACCCAGCACAGAGCCCCGCCCAGTGCGCCCTCCCTGCGCAGTGACCACGGAGAGCATCATGGGGGCAAGACTTGCTCACACGGGGGCCGAGGACCAGCCCAGCCAGGAGGTCACTGGTTTGGAGGTCAGTGGTCCCTGTGGCCTTGTGGGTCCAAAGCCCACCTCGGACACTGCCCAGCCCGGGCCCTCCTCCCCCTGAGCACCGGGCACTGGGCATCGGGCACTGAGAGGAGCACCGGGCACTGAGTGCCAGGCAGCCAGCAGGAGGGAGCGGAGGAGGGAGAGGACAGGAGAGGGGGTGCGGGTGAGGGTCCTGAGGAGGGGCTGGTGGTACGTGGCTCCTCTGTCTCAGGAACACCCAGGACCTGTCCTCTCGCTCACCCCTCACACCACATGTTTCCAGGAAGAAATCAGCTCCTCGGAGGGAGGCCCTTTTCCATCTGGGCTCGGCCGACGAGCTCTTTTGGAGGAAACTTCTGCGTTAACTCACTTCCCTCGCCAAGCTCACGCGGGGACAATTAGGGGAGGCAGTGCCACGGCGGGCAGGAAGCGGGGAGCCGCCCACCGGCCTGGGCACTCACCGTGCACCGCGACCCCCGCCGGGCCCCCGCCTGCCCGGACGCCTGCGTGACGGCGGTCGGGGTCTCGGTCCCCGAGGCCGGGGACCCATGCAGAGGGGGCGCGTGCAGCCCCTGGGCCCCTCCCTCATCCGGCCCCGGAGGAGCTGCTTCCCACACAGGCTTCCAGCCACCGGGCCCCCAACCCCATCCATCAGCCCGACTGTCATCCCACCCAGGCCCGGGGCCTCCACCCCCGGCCCCGGCCCAACTGTGGGGCGAGGGCCCAGGGCTGCCCTCCCCGGCCCAGCACCGAGGTCTCTGAGTCAGCCCTTTTCTCTTTGGGGGACTTCTGAGCTCCCCACTTCGCAAATGTGCCCCCACCAAGCCCTCCCACGTCCCTGCAGCAGCCTCCCTGATCTCTCTCTTTTTAAAATTTAATATATTTTTATTGATTTCAGAGGGGACGGGAGAGGGGGAGAGAGACAGAAACTTCAGCCATGAGAGAGAATGAGTGATGGGCTGCCTCCTGCACGCCCCCCACTGGGGATGGAGCCAGCAACCCGGGCCTGTGCCCTGACCGGGGATCGAACTGGTCATAGGTCAACGTTCACCCACTGAGCCACGCCGGCGGGCACCCGGCGCTTTCTTGCTGACACTTCCTGGAAGGGTGACTGTCATGTTCTGTGCCCCCCCCCCCCACATTCTAGGTTGGAGTCCTGACCCCTAGAGCCTCGGAATGTGGCTGCATCTGGAGGTGGACCTCGGGTAAACTGAGGCCACTGGGGTGGCCCTATTCCAACGTGACTGGGGTCCTCATGGAAGAGGGGATCAGGACACAGACCCTGTGGGGACAGAGGGAGCAGACGGCACCCACACACCCAGGAGAGAGGCCTCGGGGAGCCAGCGCCCCGGGACCTGGGTCTCGGGCTGCGGCCTCCAGGGCAGGGTGTTAGGGCAGCCTGAGCGGACTTGACCAGTGACATTCCTGCCCTGCCTCAGTTTCCCCACTGCCTCCTGGCCCATCACCGCCTTCCAAGCAGGTTGGAAGTACAGGACTCACCTCCCCACAGGAACCCCTGCCCTGGGAGGGGCTCTTGGGGAGCCTTGTTTTGGGGTGACCAAGTGCACCTCACAGCCTCCCCATGCTCCGAGGTCTCCCTGGCCCTGGATTGCCGCCCACCACGACCTGGAGTGTGTCTGACCTGGGTCTGCCCATCCCCTCCCCCCCCCCCCAAAAAAAAACCCTGGGTCCAACTTGTTCCGTGGGTCCCAGGGGGGCCCAGGCCTGCCCAGTGGGACATCCCCAAATGTCACCTCTCCGCCTGAGGCGGGGAAGGGCGGGGTCACCTCGCTGTGTCTGGGGCTGCTGCCGGGCCCCACACACCCTGAGCCTCCAGCCCGGTGACCCCGGCTCCTCGTGGGCCGACCATGGGGAGCGGGCCCCTGTGAGGTGCCCGGCCGCAGGGTCCTGCTGGCTCTGACAGAGGAATGGTCCGGGGCCGAGCTCCTGGCCACAGGGACGCCCTGGGGGAGGCATGAGTGGGGGGCCTGGAGGCAGCAGGCAGCAGGGGCGCAGCTCTGGGTGTGCACGTGGCAGGGAGGCAGGGTGCTGGGTGAGAGCTCGGGCAGGGACCCCGCCCCCCCCCCCCCCGGAACCTCTGGTGTGGAGGGCCTGGCAGGGCTCAGGGACCCACCGCTGTGTGAGGATCTGGGAGCAGCTGCTCCCCCTTAGAGGGCCCCCCGTCCACCGATCGAGCCTGTGGCCTCTGTGGTACCAAGAACGGGGGGCCCCGCCTGGAGCCCGGGATCGAGCCCCCCGCAGGGCCAGTGCCAGGGGGCCGGGGGCTCTGCTCCCCCCGAAGACCCCCCACGGCTGTCAGCTCCCCCTCCCCCAGCTGGGCAGCTGCCCGCCAGGCCCCTCGCCTGGCCTAGTGTTTCAGGTTGGCCGTTGGGTGGGCAGGCGGCTTAAATTTCATCCCTCCCCCTCCCCTCCCCCCTCCCCCTCCTCTTCTCTGCGGCCGGCGGACCAGGGTCAGGGTATCCTAGGGCGGTGGCTGGGGGGGCCTTGGTGCCCAGAAAAGGTGCCTTAGAAAACCAGAGGAGAAAGCAACACACCTCTCGCTCTCTCTCCACCCCCTCTTCTTTCTCAGGAGGGTTGGGGGGCAGCCCTCCAGGGTCCCTCCGGGCAGGCAGTGGGCGGGTGGGCGGGTCTGGGGTTCACTGGGCCTCGGGGGAGGCCGGGAGTTTGCCTTCTGTTGCTTTTGCAGGAAGAGGAAGGGCAGAGGGCTGGCGTGGAGACCCCCAGCGCCCTCCAGGCCACCCCACTCCGAGGAGGGAGGGCCCGGGACGGGGAGTCTTGAACCTCCTCCCTTCCCTTCCTCTGTCCAGTCTGTCCAGGTCCTGCAAGTTTCCGGGGATTCTCTGTACCCCCACCCCCCCCCCCCCCACCCCGGCCCCCGAGCTCTGCTCTGCCGCTGGCTAAGCAGCCGCTCTCCCTCCCGCACCGAGTGTGGGCTCCGGGGCCTCAGATGGAGACCCTCCCCTCGCCGCACTGGAACCCCCAAATCTGTGGCCCCAAGACCGAAGTACGGGCAGGACCTGGTCTCAGCTCCAGGTCGGGTGGGGGGAGACCCAGGGAGGGGCAGGTGGGGAGCCAGGCTACAGAGGGGTCCATGCCTTAGAGAGAGGAGACAGGAGGTCAGGGGAGAGGGCAGAGACCCCGAGACGAGAGGGACAGGCGCCCAGCAGAGGGGGAGACGGGGGCCAAAGCACCCGCAGGGGCAGGGCCGGAGAGCAGGGCACCCAGGCCGCACTGCCCGCACCCTCTCCCTTCACCGCCCTGCCCGCTGCCCCCCCCACCCACCCCTGCCACGTCCCCTGCTGCTGTGTCTTCCAGGCTGTCCCCCTCCGTCCCCCAGCGAGTACACTGCCCGGGGTAGGGGCTGCTCAAAGCCCCCCAGCCGGCCCTGGGTGGCCTCGGGGCCTGTGGGTGGGCAGAGGCTGGGGGTGGGGCTCGGCAGGCCCCGGGGCACCATGGCCCCCGCCCTGCCCACCCGTGAGCGGGCCTCTGCCAGCGTTCTGAGCAGCATTGTTATTAATATTATTATTACAGCCGCTGCGGAAAGCCTGCACCGAGCCCCTCGGTGATTTATTTAGCGAGCTGCCTATTGATTAGGCCAACTTTCCATGGTGAGGGGGAGGCAGCGACTGGCTCCAGGAATCTCTGGCCTGGGGGCCGCCCGCCGGGCGCCTCTGGGCAGACGCTGGAGTCTGGGCCCCTGCCGCCCGCCCACGGGAGGCTGCCTGGGAGGGGGCAGGCCCTGCTCCAGAGGCCCCGGTCTGAGGGGGGAGGCGGCCCCTGCCCCTGAGAGCCCCGGTCTGAGGGGGGAGGCGGCCCCACCACAGGAAATGCCCTGAGTGAGAGAAGAGCCCCCGGCTCCAGGGAGACTTGCCCTGAGGCCAGGGGAGGCCCCTGAGCTGTGGAGGGGTGGCGAGCGTGTGGCGAAGGCAGCGGCGTGTCCGTGGCTGTGGCCAGGCCCAGGGCTGGGCCTGGGAGGGCCTGACCCTGGGCTCAGCTCCTCCATCTGCAGGTTTGGCCTGTGAGGCCCCGGGGCAGCCCTGGAGCCTGGAGGTGTCTGTGGATGTGGGTCTTGGGGGTCTCCCCGGAGCTGGGGGACGGAGGACTGGGGGGCCGGCCAGGGGAGGTGCAGGGAGACGCAGTGGCATGGGAGCGCTCAGAAGAGGGGACCCCTTTGGGATAAAGGCCACATTGTGGTCCAGGCCTCTGCCCCAGAGAGCTCACGCCCGATGGGGGGCCCTTCTCACTCTCCCCCAGGTGCGGTCACGGGCGGGGCCTGTCTTCCATCCCCCAGGAGAAGGGCCTGGAAGAAGCACGAGGGCCAGGGGGAGCACACAGAGGGAGCACACAGGGGGAGCACCCAGGGGGAGCACGCAGCGGGAACACACAGAGGGAGCACACAGGGGGAGCACACAGGGGGAGCACACAGGAGGGAGCACACAGGAGGGAGCACACAGGGGGAGCACACAGGAGGGAGCACACAGGGGGAGCACACAGGGGGAGCACACAGGGGGAGCACACAGGGGGAGCACACAGGAGGGAGCACACAGGAGGGAGCACACAGAGGGAGCACACAGGGGGAGCACCCAGGAGGGAGCACACAGGGGGAGCACACAGGAGGGAGCACACAGGAGGGAGCACACAGAGGGAGCACACAGGGGGAGCACACAGGGGGAGCACACAGGGGGAGCACACAGGGGGAGGACACAGAGGGAGCACACAGGGGGGAGCACACAGGAGGGAGCACACAGGGGGAGCACACAGAGGGAGCACACAGAGGGAGCACACAGGGGGGCATACAGGGGGAGCACACAGAGGGAGCACACAGGGGGAGCACACAGGAGGGAGCACACAGAGGGAGCACACAGGGGGAGCACACAGGGGGAGCACACAGAGGGAGCACACAGGGGGGAGCACACAGGGGGAGCACACAGAGGGAGCACACAGAGGGAGCACACAGGGGGAGCACCCAGGAGGGAGCACACAGAGGGAGCACACAGGGGGAGCACACAGGGGGAGCACACAGGGGGAGCACACAGCGGGAGCACACAGGGGGAGCACACAGGGGGAGCACACAGGGGGAGCACCCAGGAGGGAGCACACAGGGGGAGCACACGGGGGAGCACGCAGGAGGGAGCACACAGGGGGAGCACACAGAGGGAGCACACAGGAGGGAGCACACAGAGGGAGCACACAGAGGGAGCACACAGGGGGGAGCACACAGGGGGAGCACACAGGAGGGAGCACACAGAGGGAGCACACAGGAGGGAGCACACAGAGGGAGCACACAGGGGGAGCACACAGGGGGAGCACACAGGAGGGAGCACACAGGGGGAGGACACAGAGGGAGCACACAGAGGGAGCACACAGGAGGGAGCACACAGGGGGAGCACACAGGGGGAGCACACAGAGGGAGCACACAGGGGGAGCACACAGAGGGAGCACACAGAGGGAGCACACAGGGGGAGCACACAGGAGGGAGCACACAGAGGGAGCACACAGGGGGAGCACACAGGGGGAGCACACAGAGGGAGCACACAGGGGAGCACACAGAGGGAGCACACAGGGGGAGGACACAGAGGGAGCACACAGAGGGAGCACACAGAGGGAGCACACAGAGGGAGCACACAGGGGGAGCACACAGGAGGGAGCACACAGAGGGAGCACACAGGGGGGAGCACACAGGGGGAGCACACAGAGGGAGCACACAGAGGGAGCACACAGGGGGAGCACACAGAGGGAGCACACAGGGGGGAGCACACAGGGGGAGCACACAGAGGGAGCACACAGAGGGAGCACACAGGGGGAGCACACAGGAGGGAGCACACAGAGGGAGCACACAGGGGGAGCACACAGGGGGGAGCACACAGGGGGAGCACACAGGGGGAGCACACAGAGGGAGCACACAGGGGGAGCACCCAGGGGGAGCACGCAGCGGGAACACACAGAGGGAGCACACAGGGGGAGCACACAGGGGGAGCACACAGAGGGAGCACACAGGGGGAGCACACAGGGGGAGCACACAGAGGGAGCACACAGGAGGGAGCACACAGAGGGAGCACACAGGGGGAGCACACAGGAGGGAGCACACAGAGGGAGCACACAGGGGGAGCACACAGGCCAAGAAGCCCGCTTTCAGGCGGCTGCGGCTCTCGGTGGAAGAGTCAGCTGCAGCCCAGCCCCGACAGGGAGGGAGCCCACCCGGCGGGCATGGCGCTCTTCAGGACCAGAGGGCAGTCGGGGCCAGGAGGGCCGGGAGCTGAGAGAGCAGGACCCTCACCCCACAGATGTCCGCTGGCATGTGCTCCGGGCACATGGGGCTGTGGCCCCGTGGCAAATCCCTGAGGACAGGTAACGGGCCTGTGGTTCTGTGGCCTGTGGTTCTGTGGCCTGTGGTTCTGTGGCCTGTGGTTCTGTGGCCTGTGGTTCCGTGGCCTGTACCCTCCATGCGGCACATCCTGATCTCCAGGCTTGGTTTCACCATCCTACTCCAGGGTGCCGGGCCTGTGGGTGCCGAGGGGAGGCCCTTTACTCTACTGGGCCCCCAGGTCCAGGTGGCCGTGTCCCTGAGCCCCCAGAGCCCACAGGCCGGGGCAGGGGAGAGGCGCCAGGCGGGCAGAGGGGAGACAGCACAGCCCTGGGGGTCCCTTCACTCTGACCTGCTCCAGCTCCCAGAGGCGGCCTGGGGGGGCCCCCGCTGCCTCTGAAGATGACTTTCCTAGCGAGGTTCTGTTGAGGGCGGACCCGTGGGACCCAGGGGCCAGAGAGAGTGCAGGGGCGGGAGGCTGGCCATTGTGGGGAGGACAGACGAGTGGATGGCGTGAAACTGGGTCCTGGGGGGCCGGTCTCCCAGGGGAGGGACCGTGAGCGAAGCGGAGAGGAGAGGAGGGTGCTGGTCTGGGTGTCACTCCGAGGCCAGCGGGTTCCTCCCCAAGCCCCTGGGGGCCAGTCCTACCCCTCTTGGCAGGTGGGCACACAGAGGCCCGGACAGGGGGGGCGCGAGGCCACGGAGCTAGCGGAGCTCCACGCGGAGCCACGTCACTGCGTTCTCCCCGAGAGACGTCTGTGCCTGGCTCTTCCCGACCCCCGACGGGGTCTCCAGAGAACCCACAGGCGTCTCCAGGGTCCCCAACACGCGGGACAGTCAGGGTCCCTCAGCTGTGTTCTCTCAGGGCCGGCGTGGGGGGCGGGACGGAAGCCAAGCGTTCGGGGAAGCGCCTCCCGGGAGGAGCCGAGCCGCGCAGCGTGGGCTCCGGGCTGGTCCGACCAAGGAGAGCAAACACGGGAGCGGGAGCCGTGGAACACGAGAAACGTTAGCAAGCGGGAGCGCGCAGGCCAAGGGCCGCGGGGAGAGACGTCACGTGCAAAAAATGGCACGGGGCTCCTGTGAGGCCCCGGGCAGCCCTGGAGCCTGGAGGTGTCTGTGGCTGTGGGCCTTGGGGGTCTCCCTGAAGCTGGGGGACGGAGGACTAGGGGGCCGGCAAAGGGAGTTGCAGGGAGACGCAGTGGCATGGGAGCAGCTCAGAAGAGCAGACCCCTTCCGGATAAAGGCCACATTGCCATGGCCGCCGCCTGCCGTGGCTTCCCCTTCTGTGGATTCCCCTCCCATGGCTTCCCCTTCCGTGACTGTCTGCCTTCCATGGCTGTCCCCCTTCCGTGACTGTCCCCCTTCCGTGGCTGTCCCCCTTCCGTGACTATCCCCCTTCCGTGACTGTCCGCCTTCCGTGGCTGTCCCCCTTCCGTGACTATCCCCCTTCCGTGGCTGTCCCCCTTCCGTGACTACCCCCCTTCCGTGGCTGTCCCCCTTCCGTGACTGTCCGCCTTCCGTGGCTGTCCCCCTTCCGTGACTATCCCCCTTCCGTGGCTGTCCCCCTTCCGTGACTACCCCCCTTCCGTGGCTGTCCCCCTTCCGTGACTATCCCCCTTCCGTGGCTGTCCCCTTCCGTGGCTGCCACCTGCCATGGCTGTCTCCCCCGCAGTGGCTGGAAGTGTTGGAAAGTCTCTCTATTCCCACAGCTGCTCCCCCACACCCCCCTGTGCTGGGCACACCCTGCCCACCACTGGCTCCCACCTTCGGCCCCCAGCCCGGCCCTGTGAGGCCCCTGCCAGTTCGGGGAGTAAGGAGGCATGACCCCTCCACCCCAGTGCTGGATGGGAAACCGAAGCGGGTGGGGGACTTAGCGTCTGCCTGCCCGCAGGCCCCGGCTGGGGAGAAGGGGATGGATGGACAGGCAGGGACAGTGGAGGATTCTGGGGGACCCTGGCCTGGTGGTGGGGACAGCCAGCTCCCCAACCGTCCCTGAGGGCCACTTCAGGGCATGGCTATTTCCAGCCACAGGGCTCACTTGCCCAGTCCTCAGAGGCCAGGAATGTGGGCAGGGACAGCTGAGCCTCCAAGAAGAGATGGGCGGCCGAGGTGCCCGCTGAAGATGGAAGGGCAGAGGCTTGGGTTTCCTCCCTGGGCACCCCTCCAGGGGCCCCGCTGCCCTGCACCCTCCCCCTTGCCCTCGGCTTTCAGACCTGGGAGGGGGAGGGGCTTGGGAGCTCAGACAGGGTGTCACAGCGGTGCTGCCCACAGACTGTGCGTGGGTCCGAGCGGGCAGTGGGGTGCTGAACGCTGGGGTGCCCCCTTGCCCCTGGGCCCGGCCGGGACCACCCCGTTCTCATCTGGTGACAGGGACAGAGGGGGTGGGCTCTGGCACCTCCTTCCGCACCCGAGTCCTGCCCTCCCCGGACGTCCCCGGGCCCCTCCCTCCAGCTGTCCCCGTCCATCTCTGCCGACTGTGAGTGGCAGCGCCAGCTGCTGCCCCTCCAGGTACCCGCCGCCTCCCCCGCTCAGGCCGGGACGTGGGGCGCTCAGCGGCGCTGTGGCCTTTTTTGGGCCTGCCCGCCGCAGGGCACCTGAGCCCCCAGGAGGCCGGTCCGCACGCCACCCGGCAGGCACGAGGCCACGGGCAGCGGCTATTTCAGACCCAGGGTCGGTTTCCTCATCCTCTTCCCAAAGAGGAAGGGAATGCGGACACCCCGCCTCACAGGCGCCGGCTGGGCACTCGGAGACCCCAACAGGGCGTGAGGGCCAGGCAGGAGGTCAGCTCGGCCAGCCGCCTCCTTCGCACTCGTGGGCTCCCGTCGGCAGTTTCAAGGCCCCCCAGCATCACCACCTCCCAAACCACGTGTCCCGGACTGAGGTGCTGAGCAGAGGGGGCTGCACATTCTCCCCCCCCCCGGGGTCAGGGGGCACCCAGCAGGCCTCAGCCCCCCAACTGCCCCTCGTGGTCCCCAGGCCCCTTCTGGGGACCCACCTGGCTCTCGGTGCCCCACCATGAAGGCCTGGCTTTGGGCGGGCTCGCCAGGGCTTGGAGCACAGTGAGATGCCCTCGTCTGCCAGCTAGCGGGCAGCGGGCAGCGGGCAGCGGGCAGCGGGCAGCGGGCTGGCACCCGGCAAGCCGAGCTCTGGGTCCTGAATGGGTGACGGGCACCTCGCACGCCAGCGAGAGGACCGGGGACACACCCCCGCCCCACTCCATGTGCCCACTATCTTCACATGCCCTCGGCCTCCGGAAGGACGGGGAGTCCAGCAGGTCTGCCGGGGCCGTAGGGAGCGCGGCCAGACCCCCCTCCCCCTGACATCTCGTCCTGCCCAGAGCGGGTGTCCCTGCTGAGGAGGGTGGCGGGCTGAGTGAGCGCATCACCCCAAGCCCAGGGGGCAGAGGGGCTCGGCCGACCTGCTGTGTCCTCCACGGGAACACCTGCACGTGCTTCCCCAGCTGAACACGCCAGGAACATGCCTGTGGAGGTGCTGCTTCCCTCTCGGGGACCGGGCAGACGGGCAGAGCCCACAGGGGCGGCTAGACCGCTCCTGCCCCCGGGCATACGCCGGTGCCCTGGACACGGGTCACCCGGCCCCGGCTGGAGCCCCCCCCTCCCCGCCGAAAACAGTGGGGGCTGCTGGCCACGGCCATGTCCGGGCGGAGCTTCCGCCAAGCCCGAGCTGCCCAGCCATGCGCACTGCGCTCTCCTATCTTGGGCGATGGGACCCGAGGCTGCGGCCCTCCCTGGCCAGTGAGTGGGCCATCAGCTCGGCCTGTGCGGGGAACGGGGGTGGGGGGGGGGGCCGGGGGCAGCCGGCTCGACAGAGGGAGGCTCCGTCGGAGGATCCGGACGGCAGCACCTCCATCTGCCTGCACATCTTGGAGCTGGGACCACAGCCTGCCCAGCAGCCGGAAGTTCTTGGGGACCTTTAGCCGGGGTGGGGGGCTCAGGAGGTCGGGTGCAGGGGGCATCGAGGGCCCTGTGAGCTCAGAGCCGGTGCCAGGCGGCGTGCTGGCGGAGCTGGGAGCCTGCTGTTTGGCAGCTCTGCCCGCAGGGAGCTTGCGGTCTGTTTGGGGGGATGCCAGGTCATGGGGCTCCATGCCTAGCCGAGCAGCGCAGCTCCCTTCCTGGGGTGCTGGGCCTCAGGCTGGGGTCCCGGCGGCGGGGAGCTTTGGCCCACCAGCCTCACATTTCTCCTGACAAAGCCAGAGCGGGGGCCAGGGGCCGGGGCGGGCAGGGCCAAGGCCAGGGACCAGGAGCGGAAGGTCCGGGGTGGGCCCGGCGGACTGCACACTCTCAGCCCTGCTGGCCCGGGAAGGGGGTGTGAGGTGGGTGCAGGGGTGGAGACGGAGGTGGTTTCCCCACCTCGCGTTTCCAAACCCCCGCAGGCACCTCAGCCCCTCCGCTCTGGGGTTACGCCAGGTCCCCCGGGGGCGGATGTGCTGGTGAAGGGCTGGGGCCCACCAGCCCGGGGCTCTGTGCAGGCCCCACGAGTGAGGATGTGGAGGAGGGTCCCACGGGCCTCCAGCGGGGACAGGCACGTGGCCACCGCCCCCAAGGACCCCCACCAGCCACCTGCCCCAGCTGGTGAGACCCTGGCTGGGTGGTGGGCAGGCAGGAGGCTGGGGGAGCTGCACCCCAGGGGTGACTTCCGGCAGAGGTGGGCCCCGGCCTCTGCCCTGTGGGCTTCCGTCCTCAGTCTGTGGGGCACGCGGCCCCGAACCCCAGAACAGGCACCAAGGCCGGCGTGGGGGGCGCGCTATCAGGCAGGACCCGCTCCCTTCGGCCCCAGAACCCCCGGAATGTCTGGTGCCGGGCACGGCCCCTCCAGGAAGTGGCCATCTCGCCAAAGTGCCCGCCGCGTCTCCCCTGGCGGAGGCTGAAACGGCCCATTGTGTCAGCAATGGCGCTCAAACCGGGCCACGCCGGGCAGTGCCCACCGGGGCCCTCCTGCCGGCGGTGCCACTCAGCCCTCATTTGAAGGGCCTCGGAGGTGGGGGAGCCAGGGGACCCCAGGACCCTTCTGTGAATAACTCGTCTCAGGGCGCCTGTGTTTAGACACAGGGGTTCATGTGCCAGGTTTCCTCTTTTTGTTGTCGTTAGTCCTCCCCCGAGGCTGTTTTTCCATTTATTTTTAGAGAGAGTGGAGGGAGGGAGACAGAGAGAGAGAAACGTCGATGTGAGGGAGCCACGGCCATTGGTTGCCTCCCACACGGGGATCGAGCCTGCAACCGAGGTGCGTGCCCTTGACTGGAATCAAACCCGGGACCCTTCCGTTCACGGGTGATTCTCCATCCACTGAGCCACACCGGCCGGGGCAACGGCTAGGTTTTCGTAAAGTGGCCACCTCGCCATTGAGGCCCCCTGGGGCTGGGCATGCAGCCGGGGGGGAGGGGGGGAGTGCAGGTTTCGGGGCCTGAGCCCCACGGACCCCTGGGGCCGTAGGATGTGGGTGGCCCAGGATGGGGGCCAGGGAAGTCCCCTTTGATCTGGGCTTTCCGGTCTACGGGGCTCTGCCTCAGGTGCGCCCACATGTGCCCTCACAGCTGGGGGGAAGCGGCGCCTGCCTCCGTGGTTCCCTCCCTGGGACCCCGAGCTCCTGGCGGGGAGACAGCGGCCTCAGGCTCCTGCCCTCCCGGCCTGCGGTCTGCCAGTGGTTCTTTCTAAGAAACCCTCCCATCGTCTGCAGGGAGACAAGGCTGGAAGGAGTGGAAGGGGGTGGGGGGGAGGGCAGAGATGCCTCTAGCCCTGAGCCAGACCCAGACTCTTGGGGACCCGAGGCTGAGTGGGGTGCACACAGCGGGAACAGGCCGCCGAGGAGGGTACGAAGAGAAAGCTGCCCGGAGAGGCCTCCTCAGGACCCGCTTCCTGTGTTTCTCCGCTGGGCTGAGAGGAAGGGGCCTTGGGGGCCAGGGGAGGGGAGTCCCCCAAGGGCCCACGTGGACGTGGGGCAGGGGCCTGGGGTTCTCATGGCCTCTAGTCAGAGGTCCTTCCAGGGCAGCTGTGGGGAGGCACCTCCCTCCGGATGCCACCCCGAGACCCCGCTGTTGCCCTTGGAGCAGGTTCGGAAGGGCGTGGGGGTCGCTGCTCCAGGCCCCGGACGGACGAGGGCCTTGTCCGGGGCAGGGAAGCCACAGCCTCTGACGGGGGAGGCTCTGCTGGTCAGAGGCTCGGGACCCTTCACGGGCTCAGGGCTCTGCCACGGGAGTGGGCATCTGAGGAGGGACAGCCCTGCCTGGACGTTGCCGGCCCCGGGGCACCTGGAGAGGATCCCGAGCGTTTGGGGGATGGGCCATGGGAAGGCCTGGAGTGCAGGGAGCTGCCGCACACCCGTGGGCGAGAGGGCAGCCGAGTCTGTCCGAGTTCCCTGCAAGTCCCCAGGGTCAGCGGGAAGAGCTGGCCTGTGGAAGACCTGAGGCCCAGAGGACGCGTGGGTCACCACGCTGCACGGCAAACAGTCACTGGCTTCGTAGCGTGGGTCCCGGGGGCCGGACGGCACGGCAAGGGGGTTGGGGGGCTTGCTCCACAGGCCACAGGGGAGGCCTGGGCTGCAGGCCCTTCACGGACTCTGCTGAGGGGGCTCCCTGCACCCCGGCCGCCAGGCCTGGGGACACGGGCGTCCAGCCACTGGCCACGGGCTCCGCAGAGCCCGCGTCCCCAGGCCCTGGGGCTGCCCGTGCCTGCCGGGCACTGAGGGGGAGCAGGCCCTGGGCCTCCTGGGCCCCCCTTCCTGCTGGAAGCCCAGTGCCCGCTCCCCTGCACGGGCACTGCCCTGAGCCCCTGGCCTCAGGAGGGACGGCAGTGCAGCTAGGGTCCCCCGCTGAGCTCTCTCAGTGCCCTCTCCGCCCCGCGCAGCCGGGCCGTGTTCTGCTGGAGGCTCCCAGCAGGGACGGACACGCAGGCTGACCCCTGGATTCCAGAGAGCACATGCCGCAGAGAAACAGGGGGAGTCTCCCCAGCCTGGCCAGCCCCCCACGACCTCCCCAGTGGGCAGGAAGGCAAAGGGGAGCCCCCAGGTCTGTTTGCTGTCTCAGCTGGGCTTGAGCAAGTCCCTCTCTCTGCCCAGCCCCCTCTCTCTGTCCCAGCTCTGGCCCCACCGTATCTGAGCACAGAGGCTCCCAGCAGCCAGGCCTGGGACGGGGACAGAGCCCCCCAGCAGCCAGGCCTGGGACGGGGACAGAGCCCCCCAGCAGCCAGGCCTGGGACGGGGACAGAGATCACTCTTTTGGGAGAGGCTCAGCCTCCAGTGTCCCCAGCTTCTCAGGGTGTCTGGGGGGCTGGGGGGTCCCGCCCGCCTCCTGGCCACCATTAACCAGCCACGCCTTTCCCAGGCACAGCTGGGAGGGGGCTGGGGGCGGGCGATGTAAGTCCCTCTTCTGGTGAGACCCCGAGAAGGAAGGGCCCCCACCTGGGGAGACCTTCTCTCCGTCTGCCTTGTGCCTGCGGGGGGTGACACCTGTGACCAGCACCCCAACCGGAACCTCAGCCCTCTCCCTGAGCCCCTCCTCCCCGCACGAGCCGCCGGCTGTCCTGTGAGACCCGGCTCTGGCTCCTGCCTTCTCGAGGCCCCCCACCCCCTGGGCCTGCAGGATGCCGACCCCCAGCTCTCAGACTGTTTCCATTTTGGGGTACGACCCGCTGGTCTTTCTCCCCGGGGAACCCTGAGACCCCGGACCTAGCCGGCAGGCCTCTGAGCTGAGCCCCGGGCCCAGGCCCTCCAGGCACAGCCTGCCTGCCAGCGGGGCAGCGCCTCCTGGACGTCCCGCCACGGAGACCAGGAATGCTGGGGAGGCTGCGGGGGCAGGTGGGGGGCGGGGAGCCATGGGGAGGGCGGGGGGGCAGACATGCTTCCTCCTCCCTTCCCAGGAGCCTCCCCACGGAGTCTCTGGACAGACCGGCCGGCAGGCCTGGGAGCTAGGGAGGCCCTGGCTTGAGGTGGTCAGCGCTGAGCGAGATGGACCCCAGGCTCCACCCCCAGCAAGGCCAGGGGCAGGGCCAAGCCCCCCAAAACCTTTAGCAAATGTGAGAGCCCAGGGCAGGGCGGGAGGCTGCTGGGGGGTGCTGGAGTTAGGGTCCTGCCGAGGCCAGATTTGGGGCCTCCTTTGGCCCTGAGCCGCAGGTCTGGGGGGCCCAGGAGCTGAGGGGCCCCCGTCTGCCTGGATGTGGGTCCCCGTCCCGGGAAAGGGAAAGGAGTCAGGGTGTCGCCTGCAGAGATCTTCCCT